>NC_087170.1:1806726-2106726 GCF_035594125.1 Scylla paramamosain | reverse complement strand
AACGATTATGTTTCTGTCCACTATGAGGAAAGATATCTTTCAACATTGCGCGCTCTGTCCTCAGTGTGCTTCACACCGCTTATCGCTCGCAAACGACAGTCCATCACTCCCATACCCCATCACTTCCGCTCCTTGGGATTCATTCAGTCTCTGTTCATCTGCTCAGACTTCCACTTACAAAAAACGGTTATCAGTATCTTCTAGTTTGTGTGGATAGTTTCACTCGCTTCATCATTCTTGCTGCTCTTAAGGACAATACTGCTACTTCTGTTGGTCGCGCGATAATTTTATCTGACAATGGCGCTGAATTAAATATTTCTGTCTTACAGGATATTTGTAAAGAATTTCATTTCAAGAAATGTAACATCATTTCTCACTCACCAGTTCAAACGGCAAAGTAGAGCGTTGCAATAAACGTATCCTTGACGTTTTGCTTTACATAACAGAAGCAAAGCACTCATGGGATGAATGGCTTCTTCAGATAGCCTGCTCTATCAACTCAGCAATTCACTCCATCATCAACAAGTCTCTACATTTCGTGCTGTTTGGTACCCATAAGCGTCTTCCGTATGAATTTTTCCACAGCGCGCCGCGTCCTGTCTACAACATAGATGACTACATCAAATGTTGTTTCCGTGATTTTCACTCATAAGCTCATTCACGATCGCATCACTGCATCGCAAGCTGAGATGCTGCGGAAATAACATCGTAGAGCGGCAGATTCTTCCACTGAAGTCGGCGATATAGTCTTCCCCAGAGTTCACGATTGTAACTCTAAACTAGATTCATTGTTCTCTGGGCTGCACCATGTAATCGAATGGCCACAAAGTAAACATTCTAGATCTCAAAACCTTAGTAGAACAGATGGTCCATGTCGATCATCTGAAGCGTGTGAACGAGGAATTCGATGATGAGTGTGCACTTCAGGTATGATTAAGTTCTGATTTAACAGATCCTTCAGGCGACTCAAGCTTAACCACACACATACAATCTTACAAACTGAAACTTCGTTCCCATTCCAAGGTTTAATCATCTACTTTCAATATCACGTATATATGTGTATATTTCTCTTAACTTATATGTGTTGTACATGTATTATATTATCATATCTACATGTTATTATTAAGGTTCTCGTTCTATACTCTCTCTCTCTCTCTCTCTCTCTGATGTCATGTATTATCTGTTAATTGCTCCCGTCTTACTGCTATTTTTATTGTTATATCTAAATGCAAGGGAGCATTTTTCGTGGGGGAAGGCATCTGTATCAGTCTCAACAATCGTCATTATTATTATTATTATTATTATTATTATTATTATTATTATTATTATTATTATTATTATATATATGTATATTCACCATTTCATATATCCATTCTACGTGCGTGTGTTCATATATTTATCCCATATCCAGCCAGCCTATGCTATTTTAACCTTTCTCTACCCTTTCAAGGGAATTTCCCACCCATTTCTTATGAAAAGCACCTGCGTTCATTCTGAGTCTTCCTTCCTGGTTATTGGCTAAAATAATGATTCCTTCTATTGGCTGCTTCACCTCATTTCATGACATCTCATTGGTCATTTCTTCTCCCCCAAAACGTGATCCACTTAGCTTAGATAAATACAGCCCGCATGGTACCGAGCTCTCAGTTCAGCTCAGAGTCAGAGTTCAGGGTACAGCTTAGTCCCAGTCATTCAGTCAGCCAGTCACGAGCAGTCAGTCTTGGTTTCTCACTCAGTTCCACTCAGTCACAGTCAGTCTTCAGTGATGCAGCTCAATCATCATTTCACATCACTTCAGAGAGAGAGAGAGAACAATTAATTGTCACGTGTTAATCTTGTCTTGAATCAAGTGTGTACATTCTTTACTATTAAATCAAGAACTCTCATCACACGTGTCTTTTACTCTCACACACCAATTATATCAACTTATACCCATGACCTCCAAGCTATCAGAATCACCACCTCACTACAGGTCCTCCACGCAACCAACACATCAAGTATCATCAACTGGGCAAGTATTATCATCTAAACTCAAAACAGTAGAAGATGAATAGGCAATCAATCAAACAAGGAAACAAGTGGGTGCTCAGGAGCAGACAAACTAAATCGATACGTAGTTAAACTTTACTCCCTTCTCATGCCCAGTCAAGGCCTGCCATCCAGGAGGCTGCAAACGACACTACTCAGCTGGAGGATATAATACTTCGTTGGACAGTGGGTTGGATTTGTTATTCAAGGGCGGTTGCCCAACGAGTTGTTATATCTCACCCTTTTAAGTGTGTGTCCCTTGTTGTGATTGTCTCTCCCTAGAACGTGGCTATCGATTCCCACCGGTTGGAGTGGTATGGCAGTTGTTGTTGTAATATTCCTTTGCCTGTGGGTGGGTGCAGCAGGCAAGCGACTTCATTCGTATAACGTGGTGTTACGACCGTATGTGTAAAGATTCAAAAGAGGACCTTGTAACCCCATATTAAGCCATGCACCAAGTCATTTAGGTGGTTACTTGGGGGAAGCCAGCCCAATTTGAGTCAGCTGCAAGAGAGACAGGAATTCGTGGTTGATAACTGTAAGGACCTGGGACGAGAGAATGATGATCCACCATTGCTGATACATTTCTTACTTTACCAACAAGTGATGCAAAGACGGTTATCAGTGAATCAGTTATCAGGTTGTTTAATGTAGTCATTAGGGAGCTTTAAAATAAAATTAGACAAAATTAGGGTAGAGGATGATAGGTGGAAGTATGTAGGTATGGTTCAGGATTTGCTACGTGTAGGCCTCACCGCTTCTTACAGCTTCCCTTAATTTCTTATGTTTCCAATCATGAATGTTTGAATCAGGAAATGACTGAAACTCGCATGGAAAGACATTTTGAAAAAAAAAGATACGTGAACACACACACACACACACACACTCTCTCTCTCTCTCTCTCTCTCTCTCTCTCTCTCTCTCTCTCTCTCTCTCTCTCTCTCTCTCTCTCTCTCTCTCTCTCTCTCTCTCTCTCTCTCTCTCTCTGTGTGTGTGTATGTGTGTGTGTTTGTGTGTGGGGGGGATGTAATCAACACATTTTCAGATTTTTTTTTCCGGTTTTTACATCTGAGTTTATCGGAGCTGGGATGATGCTTCATAAAGAACTTTGTTTTTGGCATTTGAGAACTGTTGCCTCGAGTGATGCCCTGCTTAACTTCGGAGCCCGGCCAGGATTCGAATCCGTGCACATGAGGACCCCTCAGTCCCCAGGATGACGTGCACATTAGGAGGCTTACTCTGTGACAGTAGCGGCCACCAAGTGTACAAAGCTGATTTCTCAAAGGCTGCCACACGCCCAGTGTTGGTCACCTTCTGTTGGACACTGGCGTAGAAAAAAAAAAAAAAAAAGATAAGTAATAAAACGATATGCCAAGAAAGTGTCAATATAAGAGTAAATAAATAATAATGATTATTATTATTATTATTATCATTATTATTATCATTATTATTATTATTATTATTATTATTATTATTATTATTATCATTATTATTATTATTATTATTATTATTATTATTATTATTATTATTATTATTATTATTATTATTATTATTATTATTATTGTTATTATTATATTTTTATTATTATTAATATTATTATTATTATTATCATTTATTATTATTAATTATTTTTATTGTATAATAATAATAATAATAATAATAATAATAATAATAATAATAATAATAATAATAATAATAATAATAATAATAATAATAATATTAATGATAATATTAATAACAATAATAATGTAACTGTTGTCAAAGACATACGTACGTAGTATCTGATTCTGTGTCAAGAGACCTGTCTCTTTGTGCTGAGAGCATAAGGGAGGTGATAGTGTCTAGCATGGAGGCATACATTCTTCACTCTCTCTCTTGACCTAAACTTTCCAAACCATGGTTTAACAGCCTGTTTTCGTGCTATGCAGGATAATGAAGTGGCCCACAAAAGATAATTGAGTTTTCCATCACCAGAATCTCGTGCACTATATATTTCTGGCCGGAATCATGCCAAGTTTGTCCTCCATCTAGCCAAAAACTTCTTAATTAATAGAAAATGTTAAAATCGTTCTAGATCTAACCCCTGTCATGACTTCTGGCACCTAGCGGAAAACATCTCCAATAACTGTGCTTCTTCTTCTTTCACCTGATGGCACCATTGCCATCTCATCTATCTCTAAACCTGAACTCTTTACTCGGACCTTTACTAACTACCCTACCTTAGAAGATCCAGGTCTTCTCCCTCCCTCTCCTCCACCCTCCGACTACTTCATGCTGTCCATTAAGACTTTTTTCAGTGAAGTTTTATACGCCATCGCTGACCTAAACCCTCGGAATGCTCATAGACGTGACGGGGTCTCTTCTATTGTCCTCCGAAACTCCCTGCTTGCACTTTACCTGGTCATCAGTTTATTTACATCTACGTTTCACTCTTGCTAGAAGTTTGCCGACATTCAGCCCATTTGCTTTGATTTCCTGCCTCTCTAAAGTTCGTCTTCAACAGAAAGATTCTTAGACATCTATCACTTCACAACCATACATCTGATCGCCAGTATGGGTATCATCATGGCCGATCTACTGGTGATCTTCTGGTTTTCTTTACTGAGTCTTGATTATCCTCTTCTAGGGATGTTGGTGAAGCCTTTGCTGTTGCCTTAGACATATAAAAAAACATTTCCAAACTACTATCCTACGTCTTCTTTCCTTTTCTCTGTAATTTCATCTCAAGTTTCCTTTCTGAGTGTTCTATTACTGCTGTGGTAGACAGTCACTGTTCTTACCCTAATTATTAACAGTGGTGTTCCTCAGGATTCTGTCCTGTTACCCATTCTCTTCCTATTATTCATCAGTGGTCTTCTAAACCAAACTTCATGTCTTATCCACTCCTATGCTCATGATACCACCCAGCATCTCCACGTTGTATCGTAGATGTCCACCCTTTCCGGAATTAAACAGCTCATACAAAGAATCTACGGACCGCCTGAGTACGTATTGTTCAAGGCCTCAAAAATTAATTTCCTTTATCAACTCGACACAACTCTCCTGATATCTATACCCTCTTCTTCAATGACACTTAACTGTCTTCCTCTTCTACACTGAACATCTTTTCTTTACCTACAACCTAAACCGGAAGCTTCACATTTCATCTCTAGCTAAAACAGTTTCTATGAAGTTAGGTATTCTGAGTGGTCTCCAAGAGTTTTTCCCACCCCATAGCTGCTAACTGTGAATAGGGGTATTAGCCGTTCAAGTATGGAGATGTGGGGGTGGGGAAGTTCCACTCATACTGCTCGTTTAGACAGGTTGGAATCAAAACCATTTCGTCTTATCAATTACTCTCCTCTTATTGACTGTCTTAAACCTCTTTTTCATCCCCACAATGTTGCATCTCTTCCTATCTTCTGTCGCTATTTTTAAGCTAACTGCTCTTGCTAACTGCATGCCTTCTCTCCTTCCGTAGCACAAGACTTTTTTTCTTTCTCTTACTCATATTCTGTCCACCTTTCTAATGCAAAAGTTAACCAGTATTCTCAATCATTCATCCCTTTCTCTAGTAAACTTTGGAACTCCCTGCCTGCTTATGTATTTCCTCCTTTCTATGACTTGAAGAGGGAGGTTTCAAGACACTTATTCTATGCTATTTTTTAATTATATTTGGCATTGCTCCAGGGACTGGTATTTAAGTGGATTTTTTATTGAAATTTTTGTTGCCCTAGACCACTGTCACTCTTACATTATACATGTTGTTATGAGTATCGACATGGAAAAGAGAAACAGTAGGAAACAGAGAGAGAGAGAGAGAGAGAGAGAGAGAGAGAGAGAGAGAGAGAGAGAGAACCTGAACTACAATCATTCAAGCCCGCTTTTCCCAGTGTTTAATATTAAATCGCTTGTGACCACCCCGCCTCTTTACACTTTAAATTTAAAAACTACTTCCCCTTCTCCCCGAGACCTGAGCTTGGTACATCTTATAATAGATAAGTTACCTTCCCTAATAAAGTGATCAGATTCCATTCAATCCCTGTAATTAGTCCATATTAATTTTTGCAAGATTGCAGTCTCTTTAGAGTGAGCTTGTGTGTGGGTGGAAGTGCGGCGCGGGCTGGCTTCCACATCAGCGTCCCTATCCCCTTCCATCCCCTCCCCCCTCTAAGTCATATGACTTCCCACCCACCCTACGCAGCAGAGTGAGACCGCGTCTTCCCTATTGTTCCCACTCTCAATCGGGCTTAATGTTTCCTAAGGAGAGGAGAGGAGGCTAGCTTGCTAGAGTGACGGAGCGCTGGCACAGAGGATTGTGGGATATATATTAGAGGGATACACATAGTATTTCAATTATAGTATTGACAGCAGTAGGCCCATGCTGTGCTAGGTAGGATAAGCCAATTGAAGTGGTTCTAGGACTGTCTCGGGCCATGCCGTTTTTTTTGTGTGCTTGTGTCATTAGTGTTTTTGTGCCATTAAATGCGACTGGCGTTCACAGGCGTTAGAAGTTTATGATAGAATGTCACTGGAGGATTTAGAGGATTATGAGAAGTTTAAGGCTGACATCTTAAACCCTATGAGCTCCGGCCAGAAGCCTACCGGAAACAATTTAGAGGGGCTAAGAGAAAGCCTAATGACTTGTATATTGACTATGCTCGCTACCTCAATGAGTTATTTGAAAAGTGGATAGCTACCGAACGTGTCACATCCTTCCGTGAAATAAAAGACCTCATGGTGATTCAGCAGTTTGTTAATGTAGCTGAGAAGGAGATTATGCCACTTGTCCAGGAGAAAGGGGCGGCCACGTGGGAAGTTGACCACGTATTGGCTCACCGATCAGTGTCTCGTTGGTTAAGTGGGATATGTGGCGGGGTCGGTTACAGTTTGTCTGGAGGCGCTGTAGACGCTGGTTTGCCGTTATAGTAGTGGCTTTAGTAACAAGACAGGACGAGTAAGTCTAATTAGTAATAAGTCTCCACCCACCCCTCGATGAAGACTGGGAGAATGGTGTATAGCACTCTCAGGTACAGTATACAGCCTATGCACCATTTTTGTAAGAATACTGGGCACTTGAAATTTAATTCTCCTAAGTTAGTGACAGCCACGGCTTCCAAGGCCCCCCAGAAACCGGTGGCATTGATTGTGTCTTAGGGACGAACACAATAGAATGATGAGGTCCGGCCAATATTTGGTTGTGAGGGAAGAAAGGCAGGAATAGATGCCCCCTCATCTATTATTCATACCTCACCATCCCCTTTGAAATCTGGTTTGGATTGGTGCCGCCCTTTCTTGTGTACTGTTGAGATTGCTAGGGTTGAGTACCCCATCACCGTTTTGAGAGACACAGCAGCACAGCAGTCGTTGTACAGGAGTGTTACTGGGAGGCGAGTTGGCTCAGACACGCCTGTGTGGTGCCGGGGATTTCGGCGCAGCAAAAAGCTTTACTATGGCGTAGATGAGGCCTGTGTGCCCCCTAATGACAGTAGAGACGCGTATGGCGCTAGCAGAAAACCTGCCAGTGTGGGATGTCGATTTCCTTTTAGGGAAGACAAGTGGGAAAGATGGGGTACATCCCCAATCCGCCGAAACCGCACCAGATATGGAGGTTGCTGTGATCCCTGACTTGATGTTGTTACTCCAAGGCGAGGCGAGCGCCCCTGCGTCAGCCGCCCGTGCCTTCTGTAATTTTTGGGGTTGATTGCAACAAAGCAGGGCCACCGCTAAAAGAATGGCGAGTGGGTGCTGATGTGGCAGTGGGGGCAGAGTGCCCAGAGTCATTGTGGTGGGGTTGACTACGACAGTGCAGGGTTACCAAAGGAAGTATATGACTTTGGGGTGTTGCCGAGGGTGAAGCTGGAGTGTTGGGCTTGGGTAGTTTGTTCACTAGCTTGCCTCACTTTGCGGAGCACCTCGGAGGTGCCGCTCAGGCGGAGATGTCACCCGGTTTGGAGGCTGTGGTTGCCGGTACTCAGTTCGAGCACCAGTCTGGTGTTGGTGTGTCTGGTATGTTAGGGGTCACTGCTGAGGGTGGAGTTTCCTAACTCTGCTGGATAGGTAGCAGTTTCCTCTGCTGTACGGTGTACCGGAGGCGGGGAGCACGCTGGTCTCCTGCTGGGACCAGACACGGTGGATGTTAAGTTACTTAGTGAGCCACTCCTTTTGGTAAGTAATGGTAGAACCACCGTACCGGGCTCTGCCCCTCAGAGACGCGTTGCCCCAGTTCTTACCAAGGCAGGAGAGGGTAAGAAGGAAGTAGAGGGTCGGGCAGTGTTGCTGGAGAGTAACAATATTTTGTATAGCTGGCGAAGAGAGGAGGACAGATTTGTAGCTCCTATTTGTTGTGCCATCTGCATTTAAGGAGGCACGTGTGGAAGTAGCACATACCTGCCCGGTGCTTGGCCGGTTTGGAGTCAAGATGATTCTGGATCAGCTGTGGTTGTCGGATGTGGCAGCGTTTATTAATTATTGCCGCTTTGTTGAGGCTGGCAGGCCTGATTATCTCTTGCTGGGACCCCTTTCCCCCTTGCTTTGATTTTATTTTCCCTGGTATGGGGGATAATAAGAGGTGTGCAGGAATGGGTGTGATTTGTCCTGGAAAAGACCAGCTGTTAACTCGTTGTGGCGACTCGTGTGTCATCAAATGGTCGGCGAAAAAAGTGGTGTAATAATATTGTTGTACCTGACAGTGAGAAACAGATTTTGTCGTGTCATTCCTTGGAAGTACCATTTTATTTAAGTAAGAGTGGGCAGAAGACTCCTCTTATTTTTGCCGTGAAAGTAGCTTTTTTTAGTTTTTTTTCGTTTTTGATTGTACAGTAGCATGGCGGCTCTGAGGAGCCAGGAGCGGGCAAGACGGAGTGAATGTGTGGGCTGTGAAGGCCCAGTGGAGAATATAGTATGTTCTCCATTGCGGAGAATTGGAAAGACCAGTGAGTTAAATATGATTGGTAGCCCAAGTGGTGGATAAGAGCCAGAGACAGGTCTCGTGGGAGGAATAAGAGGAGAAAAAGAATAAATAAAGCAGCCCAGTTTGTGTTCTGGAGAAGGACTGAATTGTAGACATATTTGTCTTTGTTGATATTATAATGTCATAGTGTTCCTTTGTAAATTAATAATTTGTGTGTCCTCTCGCTACGCTGTGAGTTGTATATTCATTCATGCTGTGGAAAGTTTTATTGATTGCTAGTATACTGTCAGGTGTTGATGTAATTCTATTTGATGGGACATTTGTTTGTGAGGGTGCGGTGGTCACCTCCACAGTTCAGGCAAGACTTGGTTGATTACTTGCAGTCTTTCCATAAGTGATCTTTGCTGGCGCATTCTGAACAGACTTGGTACTCTTCCTTTTGGGCATTTGTTGGTCTGGTGTTCTTCTATAACATAACATTTCATGCAAGTAAGTACAGGCATGAATTCCTCTGTTTCTAAGTTATTGTGGGTGATGCTTATGTTAAAAGTGAGTATCCCGGTTTCGATGGCTTTCTTGACTGCTGTGGAGCTGTTCAGGGTTACTTGTATTATTTTAGCCTTGGGAACCTTAAAGATGCTGTCGATGCCTTCATGTAGGAAGCTGTTTTCACTGATGAACTCTTATGTTATTTCTTTGTCAGGTTTACTGTAAATATGGTCATCCACTTTGAGCAGAACAATAGTCCTCTTGGCACGGGCTTTTGAGGTAGTACAGTTTGAAATTGTCGTTACATGAGGAAATCATTGGTGTAGGAGAAGAAAATATTGTCGGTGTCTCCACCAGTTATGGTGAGTATTATAAATGCGTCTGTTGTCTGTATGATTTTCTTAACATATATGAGTTGTGAGAAATCGACAACAGGCGTATCTTATGCCCCAAGGGTCCCGGTGTTTAATTTTAACTTCTGACATGTTTGCTATTTTTAGATGTCCATGGGGGCTATATAGTCGTAGTTCTTTTTATACAAAAGTTACCAAGTGAGGACAAATGTATTTAAATGTATAGAGTGTCGGAGTTATTGTTGGGTCCAAA
The DNA here is from genome assembly GCF_035594125.1 of Scylla paramamosain. Lineage (NCBI taxonomy): Eukaryota > Metazoa > Arthropoda > Malacostraca > Decapoda > Portunidae > Scylla > Scylla paramamosain. The sequence goes on along the minus strand of NC_087170.1, from coordinate 2,096,711 downwards.
CCGGTCACAGCCACATCAGCCCCAAGCACAGGCTGGTCGCTAATCGACCTCCTGTGAACGAGGCAAATCGAAGCGAAAAAGCAGTCTGCCTCCCCTGTGTCCTATTGCCAAGACCGCTCCGAAAAGCAGAGCCACTACTACCTAGGGAAAAGTACTGCCTGCAGCTTCTCCTTCACATCCCCCGCCTACTGAGAAGTGTCAAAGAGCAGAGAGAAGCTGGTCTGTCTATGTCTATCCTCCGATGGGCCCCACCTCCTAAGAGGCTTTGAAGAACAGGGAGAAGCTGTCTGTCTGTGTATGTCTGTGTCTATCGTGCCCTGTAACGAAGCCCGTGAAGGATAGGCGCATATTAAAGATAGAATCCTATCGTGGAGGTGGGTGGGTGTGGCATATTTCAATAAGCGTTTGAAGGGGAGGGAGAGGGCAGGCACACAATTTGAGCAACTACCTTTGCTTCATCTTCATCATGATCAGCGACTGTCTGACGCAGAACGTGTGTTGCAGGGCACCGTGGAGGTATTGGAGGAGCGGGTGCATATCTTCTGAATGGCAGTAGGGGCAGGCTTGGGTGTTGAGAACCTCTGAGCGGCATAGATATCCCAGCCGAATACGGCGGAAATCGTTAGCGACACTAGGGTGGAGGCCTTTGAACAGCGCAGTTCGCCGGTGAGTGGCGTTGTCGTACCAGAGGGCGGAGTATGACTTCCATCAAGGCAGCGTCGAAAAGAATTCGTGTCTGCTCAAGAGTGGCCTCGACAATGGTGCTGGTCATGTGTGTGCAGCGTGTGAGCTCGAAGGTGATCTCGCCCCCCTTATTAGCGAGGCTAGCTGCAGCATATGCCTTTTCGTTCCCTCTCACCCTGACGTGTCCGGGAACTCAGTGGCAGCTGATCATTGCCCTGTGGTGGTAGAGAAGTGTCATCTGAAGGTATATAGATGGCAGCAGTTGGACGTTATCACGGGGTTGACTTTGAGGGATGGCTTAGAGCGAGTCAGTGAAGATTTGCATGTGACTGCACACACCTTCACCCAGCATCTCACACGCATGGCGAAGAGCGAGCAAGATTGCAACAAGTTCAGCCTTGAAGTTGGTGGAGTGTGGCGGCAGGTGATGACCTATGGTGATATTGCAACAGATTAACGCCCTGGGCTTGGTATGGGTGAAAGCGGTGACGGTGAAGAGTGGTGGAGCCCAAGCTGGTGGGGGAAGGAAGTCAGAGAGGGGAGATCAGGCTCACACCTCAACAATTCTTCGACACCAAGTTAGCGTGCTGCATCAACAGCGGAGTGTACCCAATCGAAGTCAGGACGAGTCGCATGTCGTCTTTGGAAGTCGTGCCGGAAGGCTCTGTTGAGGGATGTGTCTGTCCAGTGGGTGAGGTAGGCGACAAAAACACAACAGGTGCGAGTTAGAATATGGTGTCTCATGGTGGGAATGGCACGTTCTTCCCGCATCATGGGACACTCGGTGTCCCCGTTCAGGCAGTGGCCAGGGTTTGTGGGGTTTCACGTAGACGTCGGTGTTTAAGATATTTTATATATATATTTAAGATATATATATATATATATATATATATATATATATATATATATATATATATATATATATATATATATATATATATATATATATATATATATATATATATATATATATATATATATTGTCACAGACAGCACCATCTCATCGCTCACCACACTACACGATGAGGCTGTAACACGAAGCCAGGACAAGGCAGAAGTGCTGGCCTCCCACTTCTCCAACAAAATTGCTCTGCCTGACAAGACATGTGCACCAGTCAAGATCCCAGTGGTAACAAGGGATGAACCAAGACCCATCTACATCATCACAATAGAGATGAAGGTTCTGCCCTCCCAAGTGGAAAGAAAGCACAGGGGGATCAGACCGAATAAGCCCCCACCTATTAAGAAATTGCTTCTCATAGCTCGCAGATGAGCAGTGGTGGCCGTGCACAAGAAAAGCACCATGACAAATCTCAAAATCTCAGAAGCTGACTTCCCTCCTGTCTGTGGTGAGGAAGATCTTGAAGATCCGCATCACAAGGATTTTCATGCACCGCCTTCCTTGATCCCAACCTTCTCATCTCAAAGCAGTTCGGGTTCAGTGATGGAAAATCGGGTGCGGACCTGCTGCTCCTCTCCTGTGCGGAGTGGAACATGGCCATCGACAACGGAAGAGAGGTGTTTGTCTTCAGCCTCGACATAACTGGCACCTTTGACAAGGTGTGGCACAGCGGCATAACGGCCAAGCTGAGGAGCCTCGGTGTGTGCGGCGGGCTGCTGCTTCTCTTGGAGGACTACCTTCACGGCCGATCCTTTCATATCGTGATTGGCGACCACACGTCCTCCCAACAAAATGTCAACGTCAGTGTGCCCCAGGATAGTGTTCTCAGGCTCCTCTAACTACAAATGATACCCGAAAGCCATGCATTTGCTGATGATGGCACAATCACCTGCAACAGGAGGGATTGGTAGGCATCATTCAATACAATAAACTCGGCCCTTGACAACATATCCACCTGGAGCAGGCGATGGCAGTTAACTCTCGCCCCCCGAGAAAAACCATCTCCTACACATTTGCCAAGGCTGAAGAAGTTGCAGACTCCCAACCCACGGCCATCTTTCTCGACGGCAGGAGGCTGCACGCCTAGCAGTCCATCTCCCTCCAAGGGGTGGAGATAGACACTCGCCTCACCTTTACCAGCCACGAGAGGAAATTTGCTAAGACTGCGGCGTGGAATACTTAAGCTGCATCGGACCAGAGTATAGTATATGTATATATGTACGTCTCGAGCGAGATTACTACAGTAATTTGGCTCTAGTCTATATAATCACTCCCTGTACTATTTAAATAAGAGAGAGAGAGAGAGAGAGAGAGAGAGAGAGAGAGAGAGAGAGAGAGAGAGAGAGAGAGAGAGAGAGAGAGAGAGAGAGAGAGAGAGAGAGAGAGAATATAATTAGAAAAAAAAAGGGCTTAATAACTGTCTCAGAGTATACATCTATCCTGCTATTATATGACACCCATTAATTGCATGGAAACAGTGCGGCAAGTACTTTGTCAGTGCCTGGATGATTTTGTGGCTCCAAAGTAGTAGTGAGGTAGCGATGAACATCATCAGGGAAACAAGGAACAACACCAGCCACACCTGTGTTGGTATACAATTGACATGTAGATGAATGGAATAGACTTTGGTACCAGGGTGTTAGTGCTGAGTCATAAGGAAGCTTGAAATGAATATTGGATAAATTTATAGTTAATATTGATATACTGAAATAGATAGCCATGTTTCATGCAAGGACTCCCATATGTAGACCTGACAACTTCCTGCAGCTTCCCTTATTTTCTTATGTTCTTCTGTCTTAAAAGAAGTATATCATCCACGTAAGGCGGAGATGAGAGCCAAGGCCACGCGCTGCTACAGCGTATACCTCAAAATGTTGATAAATTTCTGGATGAGGATGATAAGTGGATATATGTAAGTTTTATATAGGGAATGTCATGTGTAGGCCTGACGCCTTCTTGCATCAACCCTTATTTCCTAATTTCTTATGGATCATTTATATAAGCATAGGTTGATAAATGGTTCACATGATAGCTTCTTGATGGGTGATATATATATATATATATATATATATATATATATATATATATATATATATATATATATATATATATATATATATATATATATATATATATATATATATATATATATATATATATATATATATATATATATATATATATATATTCTATGTAGGTAGATAACGCTGGATCCTTCAGTTCTCACTTGTGAGCACTCTATTCTCTCTACCAGGCCTTCACTGCCCAAAACTTCACTCCAGCTTGCCCACTTCTGGCTGCACAGAGCCGCCACATCACATCCTCTTAAAACGGATAAAATAAAGATGCCGCTCTCTCGAAAAATAAAATGGTTGCTCTTAAATGAAATTGTATTTTTCGGATGTGACAGCGATACTACTACTCACGTCTTCCGCTGACGAACCGATGACACAGGAATTGCTAAGATTACCTGATAGCTGCTCCTATCTAGGACCCAGGACACACATTTCCATACACGGACCCAAACTCCCGCATGTGGCCATCCAAACACACCCAACCCTTGCCCCAACGTTAGCCTGGCCAACGTGCCCCTGGGCCAGTTTCACTGCTCCCATTTGCAATCCTTTCTTATCAAGCCCGACTCTTTGTTGCTTTGAGAAAGACAGCAACTATCATCACATACTTTTCTACTCGGGTCCAACATCTGACAATTAACAACGACTTGGTCACAAATAGCCCTCAGCAACACTGAAGGTGCTTCCCGAGCGGCAAGCACTTCTGCAACATTCGTGGTCTTAGATCTAGGTTTCAATCTCCAGGACACCACATTTCTTCTACTAGACCATATTCTTTTCCTCACTAAAACACAGGTGTCTGAGGCAACTGACAGTAGCCTCTTTTCTGTTCCCTCCTACTTTTTCTATCCTTATTTTCAATTTAAACCTGGATGTTGTGTTTATGTGCGCAACTACTTTACCTACTCTCGTGCCTACGCCACTAGCTTTGGCTTTCCTCTCTCTTCACTGACCATTCTGGTGATCTAGTCTTTAACTTTGCTATCCCCCATGACCTAGAGCGACTGGTGCAACACTTTTTCGTATTCCTTAACGTCTTCGAGATACGCTCGACCTTCTTGATCTTTTCCTAACCTCTAAAACTACTGCTTTTGCTGTCACCCTCTTCTCTTGCTGTCATCCTTGGGCTCCTCCGATCACAATCTCATATGTGTATCTTGTCCTGTCGCTTCAATCACTCACCCCTTCAGGATACCCCAAAGCGGAAATTCTCTGGCGTTTTGTCTGTGGGGAGCTAAGGAGGTATTATGCTGATTTTTCTTGGAATGACTATTGCTTCCGTGTGAGATACCCGTCTGTGCGTCCTGAGCGCATAACAGAGGTGATAATGTCTGATATGGAGGTGTACATTCCTCCCTCTTTCCCTCAGCCTAAACTTTCGAAAATTTATTTATTTTTATTTTTTTGCTGTTGCCTTAGACATATCAAAAGCTTTAGAGTCTAGCACAAAGGGTCTAGCACAAAGTTTTGATTTTCAAACTACCCTCCCACTTTCTGTAATTTCATCCCAAGTTTCCTTTCAATACCGTTATATTGCTTCTGTGCTAGATGGTCACTTCTAAATCTATTAACAGTGGTGATAATCAGGATTCTGTTCTCTCATCCACTCATTGATCTTCATCCATATCAATGATCTTCTAAACCAAACTTCTTGTCCTATCCACTCCTATGCTGATGACACCACTCTGCACTTTTCCATGTCTTTTCCTAGACGTCCAACCATTCAGGAAGTAAACAAGTCATACAGGAAACCCACACAAAGCCTGACTTTTGATCTCTCTAAAATTTCTGATCAGGGCAGAGCAAACTTAGTATTATTCAATGCCTCAGAAGCTCAATTCCTCCATCTATAAACTCGACACAATCTACCAGACAACTATGCACTCTTCTTCAATAATACTCAACTGTTCCCTCTTCTACACTGAACATCTTTGCTTATCTTTATTTATAATCTAAACTGGAAATTTCACATCACATCTCTAGCTCAGACAACTTCTATGAAGTTGGTCGTCTCCGCCAGTTTTCTCACCCCCCAGCTGCTACCCTGCTACTTATCCGCCTCCCATGTATGCAGTATGCCTCACATCTATGAGGGGGGTTCGACCCATACCGCTATTTTAGACAAGGTGGAATCAAAAGCTTTTCGTCATGTCAATTCCTTTCAAACCTTTTTCTCATATCCACAGTGTTGCATCTCTTGCTATCTTCTATCGCTATTTTCATACTGATTGCTCTTCTGATCTTGCTAACCACATGCCTCCCCTCCTACCTCCGCCTCGCTACTCAAGAGTTTATTTTATTCATTTTTTTCTTTTACTCATCCCTGTTCTCTTCGAAGGCTGGGTGGAGACTTGTTATCACTGAATCCACTGCTATAGCGTGCATGGACTTAACGACAAACTGGCGCTTGCCACGCCACCAGTCAAACTGTCACCGGATTCGCCAGACGTCCCACCAGTTCAACGTGGGTCAGGTCAGTGCGACAACACATGGTCATCTGCCCACGTAGCTGCCTCCTTCAGGCTTTTAAACCTTTTCTCATGAAGCAGCTGTACCAACTCATTCTCGGCCACATTAATGAACTCCTTTAACTAACGAATGGAGTGTACTCGAGATAGTGAGCGCACTCGAGGAAGGAGTCACAAGGCCTTTTCTTCCCTCCACGGAACTGCAACTTATACGCCTGCGGCCGCAGCGAATAAGCTCTCGGGATGTCACCCTTAAACTCCTCACAATCCTCCAGATCTTCAGCTAGTATCCAGTAATAAACTTCGAGAACCTTTTCCTTCAACATATTGGCAGCAAGGCCCATCCATACCCATCCCTCCTTAGGCCAATCAGATTCTGAGGCCTTCTCAGATCTCTAAAGCATTCTGTCAACTTTTTCTTTTCAAGCTCCGGTGTATCAGTCTCAACTATTACTATTATTATAAATATGTATATTCACTATTTCATATAATCATACCACGTGTACCATGGCAAGCTGCGCTTTGCTTCCTGGTCATTTTCCACTTCCCAAGGAAATTTCACACCCCATTTCCAGTCCTTAGGAATAACAGCTGCCTTCGGTCCCCTTTCTCTACCTCTCAAGGGAGTTTCACACCCACTTCTAGTCCTTAAGGATCATATCTGCGTTCGTCCTTCTTCTCTACCTCGTCTTTCACACCCCTTTCCAGTCCTTAAGGATAACTATCTGCGATCCACTTAGCTCAGATAAATACAGCCCACATGATAGCGAGCTCTCAGTTCATTCAGGAGTTCCAGTTCAGTCCCAGTCAGAATCGGAATCAGTCCGTCATCCAGTCACGCCGCAGTCAGTCTTGGTCTCTCACTCATTATCGCTCACAGTCAGTCAATCTAGAGAGACGCTGCTCAGTCATCACTCATATCACTTCAGAGAGAGAGAACAATCAATCGTCATGTTATAATTTCGTCTCGAATCAAATGTTTACTATCTACCTACTATTAAATCAAGAAAAACTCTCATCAGCTTGTCTTTTATTCGCACATATCAATCAACTACCCATGACCTCCAAGCTACCAGAATCACCGCCTCACTCAGGTCCTCACGCTATCAACACACCAAAACATCATCAATCGACTGGGCAAGTAACAATCATCAACTCAGAACAAGTGGGGGACAACAAATCTGATACAGTGGTGATGCACAACAGAAACACCGGAATCAACTCACTCCCCCTAGTGGGAATCGCCATGTCATGGTGGGGGAAGGGGGGCTTCCATGTTCCTATGACCTGGCGACCTAGGCTACTACTTCAGGAGAAAGGGCTACCCATGCTAACAACGTCACCAGTGACAGACCAGACTAAATGGTTCCTGGAGTTAGGCTGCCAGTACAGGCTAATACAGTACAGCTCCGTCGTGGACAAACTTTCAAATCATGAGGGGCCAAGTTTTAAAACGAGTGGCCACCATGAGAACTTTATTGTCGGAAGCAACTTTTCTACTAAATACTGGGTGAGAGACTCAGATTGGATGGGAAAGGGGAATTAAAAGAAGAGTGTGTGGGGAATATGAGTGACTGCGTGGATGAATAATATACCAAAAGCTTCAGGCTGGATCGGCTACCTGTCAGGGATGTGTCCAAGTCTCGTCCCCAGGCTGTCTCTCGTCTCATCTCTCTCTCTCTCTTCATTTCTCTCTCTCTCTCTCTCTCTCTCTCTCTCTCTCTCTCTCTCTCTCTCTCTCTTTATTCTTTTCTCATTTGTTCTTACTTCTTTCTTCGTTATATATTGCGTTATCTCGCTGCACTCAACTATAGGTTATATATATATATATATATATATATATATATATATATATATATATATATATATATATATATATATATATATATATATATATATATATATATATATATTGGGCATAAGTAGTGAATAAAAAAATAAATAGCAAAGAAAGGAGTTGAGGAAAAAGATGAGACGAAGAAATGAAGGCGATGGGAGAAAGATATATATATATATATATATATATATATATATATATATATATATATATATATATATATATATATATATATATATATATATATATATATAGTGAATAGAAAGAATTAAATAGCAAAGAATGGAGGTGTGGAGAAAGATGAGACGAAGAAATGAAGGAGCAGAGAGAGAGAGAGAGAGAGAGAGAGAGAGAGTGTGTGTGTGTGTGTGAAGGAATGTTAGTGGGTACGAAGAGAAGATGCGCGATGTAAAGTAACAGCCTGGCCGCTCGCTCTGAATTTACTGTAAAACACCCCTGCATGTCGTCATCATTTTTACCCATTTAATTTTCCATATTTCCCTTTGTTTTTTGTTTTTTTGTTTTCTTTCAAAACTGAGCTCCCATCTTATTTAGCTGAAAAGTGTGCCTTACCTACGGAGTAATCAGGTAGAGTGCATCCAGCCACTGTCATGAGCTTGTAGTGATTTTTCGAAGATGACAATGTTTCTGGAACAATACAAGTTGTGGGTGAGCCACACGCAGACCAGCCACTTGCTAGCTTCGTTCCTTCTCCGTTCCTCCCCTTCCCCTCTCGCATAAGTCATATCCTCGTAGCTACTGAGAGCTGTGTTCTCCCAGTCACAGTCCATCCTTACAAAAGATAGACGTGCATTGAAGGCAACGTTACCGTGAGGAGACCGGGACGGATACAGCTAGTGGGCATTTACTTTAAGGGGTATTTGAGTAATTTATCGCATTACGCTCCTGCTAATAATTGTTATTGTTTAGAACATTAACAACCTGCTTGTAAGTGTAGTTCCTTTTAACGCACTCGTTATATTATGGCGTGACTTTTCGACACTGATAGTAAAGTATCTGGTGTCTGTGAATGTAGTTTCTTGTAACGCACTTGATATATTATGACGTGACTTTTCGACACTGATAGTAGAGTATCTGGTGTCTGTGAATGGTCAGTAGATCATTTTCTTCTGCTGTGGGCACATTGTTCATGTATTTGTTGTTTTGATAAATGTTACTGTGTGCCAGTTTTTTTTATGGATTCTGTGCACAGACGATTATAAGTACGCTGTTGTAAAGTAGAGTGTTCTTCTTCCCCAGTCCTTGTCATTACTCAGGTGGCAGCATCTATCTTCTAAAAGGTTGAATTGTCTCATCTATTGTCCAGCTACAGAGATGGGAGTGGATGCATTCGTTAGTTGTTTAAGAGAATGCCTTATATATGTTTGTTGCTTGTCGTAGCAGTGCCTCCTGGAAGGTGGCTTTTCATTTTTTTTCCAGCTGTTGAGTGACTTTGCTGTTGTAATATTCCCTTGCCTGTTGGTGGGTGAAACAGGCTGTGTGAATCATACCCAAGAGGCCAGAAAAAAAAAAAAAAAAAACAGGTGGAGGTGATAGTAACCCTGCACCAGCCCATGTAGTAGGTAGACTTGTAGGAGTACATAGATACACCATTAGAAGTTCGAGGTAGGTTCCAGTAATGCGGTTTACACCTCGCTGGGTACTGCCACGGTCTCGGTCATTCGGCTGACTGGACGCCTACCTAAAACACCACACACTCACGCCTGCAATGGTTTTCCTTTATTGTGATTTAAGCACCACCTGGAGTTTGGGCCTCTGTTGTTGTATACTTGCTGTGACCGTGTCTGAGGAATCTAACTGCGCCTGTGAACAGCGCCCGCAAATAAACTCACGGCACCTGTCTGGAAGTTTCTGTACCGATCCCCGCTCTACAGACTGTACAGGCTGAGCTAAGATACAGGCAGCCGTGACGAGGGGAGGAACCCGGGATTGCGACTGTCTGTTTTGAGGGTGAAGAAGTTCAGAAAGACCCTGTACACCCATACAATTAAGCCATGCACTTAGCCACATAGGAGGTAGCTCAGGGAAGCTAATGGATTTGCAACAGCTGTAAGAGGGGTGAAACCTATGGTTGTAATATATATATATATATATATATATATATATATATATATATATATATATATATATATATATATATATATATATATATATATATATATATATATATATATATATATATATATATGTGTGTGTGTGTGTGTGTGTGTGTGTGTGTGTGTGTGTGAGTGTGTGTGTGTGTGTACTGCATTAAGGGTTTTTGTGGTTTTATAAAAAAAAGGGATAATTTTTATTTTTTTTGTGTGTGTGTGTGTGTGTTTGTGTGTACTGCATTAATTTTTTTTTATGGTTTTATAAAAAAAAAAGGGAGAATTTTAGATCCGTCTTCCCTGAAAATCTCTCATGTTCACGCACCTCCTAGTGTTTGAATATCGCGCGCTAAGGGCAATAACTATGTAGGTCGGAAAACTCAGTCAAAAGTTAATATTGTACAATCCGAATATCAGAACCAGGCCGAGAAGCATGTTATTTAGCTGCAGGAAAAGCAGATAGGGCCCTAGAAGAATTATGTCGTGTTGAAATGGCGGTGGCCAATCAAAAAGAGCTACACACACAGGGGGAAGAATACCGACAACATCCTCATGCCCCTTGTACCATGCTGGGGCGCTCTCTTGCTCTGATCATACTCGAGGAAGGACTTTGTCTACCGCTCTTCTGCTCTGACTTTCAAACAGACAATGCGTCGGTTCCTCTGAGCTGCGATGTTGCCTTAGAACCCATGGAGGGGGGCACCCGCGGCCAGGACACGAGCCACATCTAGCAAGCGACTAAATGAAGTGCGAAGGAGATCCAAGACAGAGGTGTTGAAGTGTTGAGGTGTCGAATAAAAGGAGACTTCACTTGGTGACGCCAACCGGTCTACATGGGCCGGAGGAGGCCCTGGACCTGCCGACTCCACCCATAAGACGAAACATCACTTCGATTCCAGCTACCAGGTAGCGATGGCCACGCTGACTGTAGTACCCGGGTTCTCTAGCTACCTGGACATCTGCCTGCTTTCAGAAGCTATCCTGAACATAACCCAACACACAAAAGCCAGGTAAGCACTTTTGAGATCCTACATTATTTGTGTTAACTAGTTGCGTGACTGAGCCTTCCTCTTTCTGCAACTATTATTATTATTGTCGTTTTGGTGGTGTTAATCCTGTAATTTATTCATTTATCTATTTTTTTATTTTTTTATGTATGATAGTGCTAGTAATAGTAAAGTGTTTACTTATTTATTTTATTTTTTTTCCATTTAAACCAGTTCTGTGACTAATGAGAGAGGAGTACTTCAGTTTTTGAGATTTTTTTTTTATTGGTTTGTTTCTTCTAGGTTTTGATTATTTATTTAATTTCCATATTTTTAAAAAAATACGTGACTGTGAAAGTGGCACAATATATATATATATATATATATATATATATATATATATATATATATATATATATATATATATATATATATATATATATATATATATATATATATATATATATATATATATATATATATATATATATATGTGTGTGTGTGTGTGTGTGTGTATGTGTGTGTGTGTGTGTGTGTGTGTGTGTGTGTGTGTGTGTGTGTGTTATAAGTAGTGTAAAACGCGGTATTGCATAGAATTCCTACACAGTCTATGAAATGCCTACAACTTCAAGGCATTGTATGATATTAAACGATATGAAATGTGTAAATCTGCAGATTAACGCGCAAACTGCCGAGACAGACATTTCTCTCTCGACTGAAAGGGCCCCACTACTTGTATTGAAAAAAATAAATAAATAAATAAAATAGAGAGGGATGATGGGAGACAGGTCACTGAATCTCGGGTGAAGTGTTCCGACCAAACACAACACCTCAGTTGATGTATAGAATGTTAATGTAACAGAGAAAAAGAGAGAGCGAGATAAAAAAAAAAAAAAAATCTTTTGTTATTTGTCACAAGTAAGATATCTTTGCTATGGTTGATATGTTTCATACATTTGTTATCTTTGAAATGTTTGATATGTGATATTTTTAGGTTAACGCACATCTTGTGAAAGTGACTATTTTTTTTACCCCAAGAGTATAGCCGTGTCTTGGAACAAAAAGTAAAGAAATTAAATAGAAGGAAGATATAAAATATCATCGTTCAGTAGTGATCATGTAAAATTATTTCGTCAGATTTTCCTAAAGGAACGATAACATCTGTAAAAAAAAAAAAGAATATATATATATATATATATATATATATATATATATATATATATATATATATATATATATATATATATATATATATATATATATATATATATATATATATATATATATATATATATATATATATATATATATTTTTTTTTTTTTTTTGCCTCTGCTAGTTGAAGTGACCTGAGTAGGTATTTTGCTGATTTTCCTTTGAATGACTACTGCTTCCGTGTCAGAGACCCGTCTTTGTGTGCTGAACGCATAACAGAGGTGATAGTGTCTGGCATGGAGGCGTACATTCCTCATTCTTTTTCTCGTCCTAAACCTTCTAAACCTTGGTTTAACACAGCTTGTTCTCGTGCTATACATGATAGAGAGGTGGCCCACAAAAAGGTACTTAAGCCTTCCATCACCAGAATCTCATGCACTTTATATTTCTGCCCGGAACCATGCCAAGTCTGTTCTCCAACTTGCCAAAAACTCCTTCATTAACAGAAAATGTCAAAACCTTTCAAGATCTAACTCCCCTCCTGATTTCTGGCATCTAGCCAAAAAATATCTTCAATAACTTTGCTTCTTCTTCTTTCCCTCCTTTCTTTCAACCAGATGGTAGCACTGCTATCACATCTGTTTCTAAAGCTGAACTCTTCGCTCAAACCTTTGCTAAAAACTCTACCTTGGACGATTCTGGGCCTGTTCCTCCCTCTCCTCCACCATCTGACTACTTCATGCCACGTATTAAAATTCTTCGCAATGATGTTTTCCGTGCCCTCGCTGGCCTAAACCCTCGGAAGGCTTATGGACCTGATGGGGTCCCTCCTATTATTCTCCGAAACTGTGCCTCCGTGCTTGCACCTTGCCTAGTCAAACTCTTTCAGCTCTGTCTGTCAACATCTACCTTTCCTTCTTGCTGGAAGTTTGCCTACATTCAACCTGTTCCTAAAAATGATGACCGTTCTAATTCCTCAAACTACCGTCCTATTGCTTTAATTTCCTGCCTATCTAAAGTTTTTGAATCTATCCTCAACAGGAAGATTCTCAAACATCTATCACTTCACAACCTTCTATCTGATCGTCAGTATGGGTTCCGTCAAGTCCGCTCTACTGGTGATCTTCTGGCTTTCCTTACTGAGTCTTGGTCATCCTCTTTTAGAGATTTTGGTGAAACTTTTGCTGTTGCCTTGGATATATCAAAAACTTTTGATAGAGTCTGGCACAAAGCTTTGATTTCCAAACTACCCTCCTACGATTTCTATCCTTCTCTCTGTAACTTCATCTCAAGTTTCCTTTCTGACCGTTCTATTGCTGCTGTGGTAGACGGTCACTGTTCTTCTCCTAAATCTATTAACAGTGGTGTTCCTCAGGGTTCTGTCCTGTCACCCACTCTCTTCTTATTATTCATTAATGATCTAAACCAAACTTCTTGTCCTATCCACTCCTACGCTGATGATACCACCCTACACTTTTCAACGTCTTTTCATAGACGTCCAACCATTCAGGAGGTAAACATATCATGCAGGGAAGCCACAGAACGCTTGACTTCTGATCTTTCTAAAATTTCTGATTGGAGCAGAGCAAACTTGGTATTGTTCAATGCCTCAAAAACTCAATTCCTCCATCAGTCAACTCGACACAACCTTCCAGACAACTATCCCCTCTTCTTCAATGACACTCAACTGTCCCCCTTTTCTACACTGAACATCCTCGGTCTGTCCTTTACTTATAATATGAACTGGAAACTTCACATCTCATCTCTAGCTAAAACAGCTTCTATGAAATTAGGTGTTCTGAGACGTCTCCGCCAGTTTTTCTTACCCCCTCCTCAGCTGCTAACTATGTACAAGGGCCTTATCTGACCATGTATGGAATATGCTTCACATGTCTGGGGGGATTCCACTCATAGTGCTCTTCTAGACAGGGTGGAATCAAAAGCTTTTCGTCTCATCGACTCCTCTCCTCTAACTGACTGTCTTGTTGTTGCATATCTAGCTGTCTTCTACCGCTATTTTTCATGCTAACTGCTCTTCTGATCTTGCTAACTGCATGCCTCCCCTCCTTCTGCGGCCTTGCTGCACAAGACTTTCTTCTTTCTCTCACCCCTATTCTGTCCACCTCTCTAATGCGAGAGTTAACCAGTATTCTCAATCATTCAACCCTCTCTCTGGTAAACTCTGGAACTCCCTGCTTGCTTCTGTATTTCCACCTTCCTATGACTTGAATTCCTTCAAGAGGGAGGTTTCAAGACACTTATTCATCAATTTTTGACCACTGCTTTTACCCTTTTATGGGACTGGCATTTCAGTGGGCATATTTTTTTGTTGGATTTTTGTTGCCCTTGGCCAGTACTCCTCCTACATAAAAAAAATAAATAAATAAATTATCGGAAGCAGGTTTTATAGGGGAAATAACTTCAGGATGTAAACTTGAACTTAGGATAGATAAATAATTTTCTCTGACAGCGTATTGGTCATATACACCAGTGATACATAACATGTTTCTATGAAAATTAAAATGCTCATTCCCGAAATTTTATATAAAACATGATTAGGTTAGCTCCAGATCATACCCATGAAAAATAATTTATATTAAAATTAATACAAATAATATCGTTCATAACAACTTAAGGATGTTTAGTAACGAAGATTAGGATGTTTAGTAACGAAGATTAATGCAAACGTAGATTAAGATTGATTGTTGGCTATACTAACATTAACTTATTGTAAATTTCTCATTTATTTATTTATTTATTTATTTATTATTATTATTTTTTTTCATGAACTCATTTATGGCATGGTCACTTTTGTTAGAATAGGGGCCCCATAACTCTAAGGTAACAGAGAAATATACTAAGTAAATCATTGTGAACCAAGTAAACCATAAGAAAATTAGAATATAATAGAAAAAAAAAAAGGAAGCTACAAGAAGCCATCAGATACACATGGCAGTCCCTATTTGAAATATTCCTATAGTCTGACTATGGAAAAATATACAAAGTAAACCATTGTGTATTCAGAAAAATATAGTATGAGGCCCTTTCCTTATATAGAAATTTACTTCCATCAAATAAAACAAACTTTTTTTTTTCATGGGATTTTCCAGTGCCTAATAGAATCCCGTCTACTTAATAAGAAACAACGCTACCAGAACTATATATATATATATATATATATATATATATATATATATATATATATATATATATATATATATATATATATATATATATATATATATATATATATATATATATATAAGATAAGTACCTATTTTTTTTCCTCTTTCACAACCAAAAAAGTTGAAAGACGTACAAACAAATAAAGTAAACTAAATCTAACAAATATTCACTCAATTTGATAATAATGAAAGAGCTGAATATCAAATTTCTCCCAGCTAACACAAACAACAAATGACAAACCAAACACCTCACCCCCACCTTCCTGCAACATTTCGTCTAGTGGTCACTCAAGAGACAAAGTCTTTTATTTTTACAGTTAACATCAGCACATCAGGAAAACTATGCAAGGACCATAATCCAATGAACAGTAATAGGGAAAAACTCATTGTATAAACATTATCATCTCATTTGCAGTGCCGAATGACCACTAATTTTCATTTATTTATTTATTTATTTTTATTTTTATTTATTTATTTTTTAGCTCAGAAATGCTTGTTTATTTGATAATCCCGTCTCTTATGAGATCTCCAAATTTTTCACTATAACTAATGAAAATAAATAAAGGTAACAATATGGATAGCTGTCAGCAAGAAATTCATTAAGTTTCATTATCAGTTATGTATAAAAATTTATATAACATTGGAACATAAGAAAAAAAGGAAGGTACAAGCTATTCATCAGCTACACATGGCAATATCTATTTGAAATATTCCTGTAGTCTGACTATCTTGAACAAAAAAAAAAAAATACCAGTAAACCATTGTGTATTCAGAAAATACACGTCCTGTGGCTCTGGCGAACTTTGTAGTAGCCAAATTATCGAATTAGAACCTAGTGCCAGTGATAACTTCGCTCCCCACACTACCACTCTCTCTCTCTCTCTCTCTCTCTCTCTCTCTCTCTCTCTCTCTCTCTCTCTCTCTCTCTCTCTCTCTCTCTCTCTCTCTCTCTCTCTCTCCTCTTCTCATGCTTTGTGTTAGAGAAAGTGACCGATGGATTGACACGGTCACTCTGACAGTGTGACCTATCTGAGTCACTCATAAAGAATGTCAACGTCTGGAAGAAACGTTACCAAATATTGTAATATTTACAAAAAAACAATGCAGCTATCACTAAAAAATAAACATCTATTACAATAACTTACCCTTTTAGAGCTTTACAGAGTATATATACTACAACTTCATTTAATTTGAAATAGTAAGTACCTGACATGCGTGTGTTATTAAAAGTTTGACATCACCGCATGTAGGGAAATCCCCGGAAAGAACAACGCCCAAATGGTCAGAAATAAGTATGGTCAGACCATACTTATTTCTGCCTATCATCCCCATCTATCTCTTTTAGCTAGCTCACTAATGGCTCAGCACTAAAAACCTAATGAATTTTTTTTCTTTTTTTTTTTTTTTTATGTTGGAGGAACATTGGCCAAGGGCAACAAAAATAAAAAAAAATAAATAAATAAAAAATGTCCACTGAAATGCCAGTCCCATAAAAGGGTCAAAGCAGTAGTAAAAAAATGAAGGATGTGTCTTGAAACCTCCCTCTTGAAGGAATTCAAGTCATAGGAAGGTGGAAATACACAAGGAGGCAGGGAGTTCCGGAGTTTACCTGAGAAAGGGATGAATGATTGAGAATACTGGTTAATTCTTGCGTTAGAGAGGTGGACAGAATAGGGGTGAGAGAAAGAAGAAAGTCTTGTGCAGCGAGGCCGCGGGAGAAGGGGAGGCATGCAGTTAACAAGATCAGAAGAGCAGTTAGCATGAAAATAGCGGTAGAAGACAGCTAGAAATGCAACATTGCAGCGATGAGAAAAAAAAGGCTGAAGACAGTCAGTTAGTGGAGAGGAGTTGATGAGACGAAAAGCTTTTGATTTCACCCTGTCTAGAAGAGCAGTATGAGTGGAACCCCCCCCAGACATGTGAAGCATACTCCATACATGGACGGATAAGGCTCTTGTTCAGAGTTAACAGCTAGGGGGGGTGAGAAAAACTGGCGGAGACGTCTCAGAACGTCTAACTTCATAGAAGCTGTTTTAGATAGAGATGAGATGTGAAGTTTTCCAGTTCAGATTATGAGTAAAGGACAGGCCGAGGATGTTCAGTGTAAAAGAGGAGGACAGTTGAGTGTCATTGAAGAACAGTGGATAGTTGTCTGGAATGTTGTGTCGAGTTGATAGATGGAGGAATTGAGTTTTTGAGGCATTGAACAATACCAAGTTTGCTCTGCCCCAATCAGAAATTTTAGAAAGATCAGAAGTCAAGCGTTCTGTGGCTTCCCTGCGTGATGTGTTTCCCTCCTGAAGGGTTAGACGTCTATGAAAAGACGTGGAAAAGTGTAGGGTGGTATCATCAGCGTAGAAGTGGATAAGAAGCGTAAGAAGTGGATAAGTGGATAAGTTTCACCATAATCTCTAAAAGAGGATGATCAAGACTCAGTAAGGAAAGCCAGAAGATCACCAGTAGAGCGGCCTTGACGGAACCTTTACTGGCGATCAGATAGGTTGTGAAGTGATAGATGTTTAAGAATCTTCCTGTTGAGGATAGATTAAAAAAACTTTAGATAGGCAGGAAATTAAAGCAATAGGACGGTAGTTTGAGGGATTAGAACGGTCACCCTTTTTAGGAACAGGCTGAATATAGGCAAACTTCCAGCAAGAAGGAAAGGTAGATGTTGACAGACAGAGCAGAAAAAAGTTTGATTAGGCAAGGTGCAAGCACGGAGGCACAGTTTCGGAGAACAATAGGAGGGACCCCATGAGGTCCATAAGCCTTCCGAGGGTTTAGGTCAGCAAGGGGATGGAAAACATAATTGCGAAAAATTTTAATAGGTAGCATGAAGTAGTCAGAGGGTGGAGGAGAGGGAGGAACAAGCCTAGAATCATACAAGGTAGAGTTTTTTAGCAAAGGTTTGAGCGAAGAGTTCAGCTTTAGATATATATATGAATCATTCATATATCACTCTGGTTGAGAACACCTTCCTTCCTATCTTTTTCTTGAACCTAATTTTTTTCGAGTTGAACCCATTATTTATTGTTCTATCCTCATTACTGATAATCTTTGTTATAACCTCTATACCATTTTAAGATTTCATCAGGTCCCCTTTTAACCTACGTCTCTCTGAAGAATGTAAATTTAAAGCTTCAGTCTCGTTTCATAAGGAATACCTCTTATCCCTATACGAGTATATCCTTTTAGTCCTTCTTCTTTGTACTGATTTTAATAGACCTTTATAATTCCTATAATATGGGGAACAAAACTGCAGAGCATAGTCTACATGAGATTTGACTAGCACCTGTGAACCCATTAAAACTATATATTCTGTAAAATCTCACAAGTCTATATTTTTCTAAGTGCATGAGATTTATTGTGATCACCGCAAATGAACAGTGACTCACGCTTCTCTGCAGCAGTCCCATGAGCCCCGTCCACGAGCCATTGTCCATCAGTTGACCATACTGCTCGAAGCGGAGATCTAGAAACTCGTAGCTGTAGAGATAGCAAGAGAAGAGGTGGTCTTGAAGTAATGTTTTGAGAGAGAAAGAGAGAGAGAGAGAGAGAGAGAGAGAGAGAGAGAGAGAGAGAGAGAGAGAGAGAGAGAGAGAGAGAGAGAGAGAGAGAGAGAGAGAGAGAGAGAGAGAGAGAGAGAGAGTCAAATATTCACTTTCACTTTCAGTGTCAAATCACAAATAAAGTGCTATTAAGACGACTATCTATTTGTGTGTTTTTTTTTTTTCCAGATACACAACTGTAACTTGAAAATAAAATAAGAAAAATAGAGAAATGAAAAAAAAAAAGACAGAAAATGAATCATGTAATCATAATCCAATCCTTGGATTCAGTGTCTATTTCAGTAGAATTATTTTAGGCTATTGTTTTATTATTATGTATGTTGTGACCCCACACCATATTATATACTGTATTACGTACGAAGAAAGAAGAGAAGAAGATAGAATAAGTAAGAAGTGAGAAGAAATGGAGAAGATGAATAGAACAGAAGAAAACAAGCTGATCTTCCGATCGAAAGGGAAATTCACACCGGATATCAAGAACAAGGCAAATCTGGAGAAGAAATTGGAAAAAAAAAATATATATAAACACGGACAAACGACACACGCAGGACACAACAACAGGAAAAAGGGGATTAACGAGTATATAATTGACAAGGCGGGGAAAGTGATAAAAAAAAGGAAATTCGATCAGGAAGAGCGAGGAACCATGAGGCAAGAAAGTTTGCTTACAGAAAAATACCAACACCCACTTAAGTTCTGCCTTCAAATCGATCTCCATAACCCGAGTGGCGTTCTTTACTTAGTGCGACACTTTTGGGCTGATCATAAGAGAAAATGAGATACATGAATGATAGATAATGTAAAATGTTATGAAAATAAAGATATATAATTTTTTTGAGGGAAATAGTTCCAAACAGTGTATATGAGTAGTGTCAAAGAGAGAATTCAGTAAAAGACGCAGAGGCAAAGATGTCAAAGGGTTTCACCAGAAAGGAGACGAGTTGGAAGGAATAACATGAAATAAGTGGAACTGTAAAATGTAATGCAGTCTAGAATACAAATATCTTATAAAAGGAGTTGGACAATTTACATATTGTTTGATGTTTGGCATGATAGGTTTGTATGGTGTACGAAGCTTAATTGCGGAATACTTATTGTAATTGATATGATACTGATACCATTTGTATTTTCCTAACTGAACATTAATTGGACCGAATGAATATTAGCTGTCTTTATGAATTTAAAATTGTCTGTGTTCTTGCACGATGATTGCGTTACTTAATGAATATGTTGAAGATATATAAACTGGCACCAAATAACTTTCAACGAACTCACGCAGGCGATTAAGAATTTTCGTGGTCACTTGCAAGAAATATATATATATATATATATATATATATATATATATATATATATATATATATATATATATATATATATATATATATATATATATATATATATATATATATATATATATATATATATATACATATATATAGTTAATTGATAAAAATTTGAAAATGTTTGTGAGTTCCCAGTGGTCTCTAAATACCAAATCCATGCAACATCTCGGTCACGATATTTCCCAGAAGGGCAGCTGCACCTCGAAAAATAGAAAATAAATAAATACAGAAAGAAAGAAAAAAGAAAAAAAAAGAAACGAGGCTCACCAAAGATCGAGTTGGTCAGCTAGGAGATGGAGCAGCGTCACAACAGGACCAACGTAGGTTACGTTTGGCGGCGAACCGAACACCTCCATCATGATTGGGTACTGTAAGGTAAAAGGGATTACTTATTATCATTATTGCTGTAAATATAAAAAGACCAGCTGTGCCTTGCTGTGTTCTTGGGATGTAATACGGTGGGCCGTGAAACTGTCCCTTACCAACGGAGGTCGACGGAGCAAATTATGTGTTTGCGGCAGTGTGTGTGTGTGTGTGTGTGTGTGTGTGTTTTATTTTGTCTGGGCCACCTGTGTGGGATTGCCGCCGGTCTTATATATATATATATATATATATATATATATATATATATATATATATATATATATATATATATATATATATATATATATATATATATATATATATATATATATATATATATATATATATATATATATATATATATACTCGTATATATATATATATATATATATATATATATATATATATATATATATATATACACACTACTACTACTACTACTACTATTACTACTACTACTACTACTACTACCATTACGACCACCGTAGTACAGCGTTCCGTTCCACTAAACTGCTGAAAGCCAAAAGAACCACCTGATATAACATCACGGTAACCTTCACAATAAGAGTGCCCTATCATGACTCAAGACACTGCACAGACTGGACTACAGGGATACACACCTCTACCATGGCCACTTTCAGACAGCGTGGTGCTTCCATCTGAACGTTTGTCATTCAAGCTGAACCGTACAGTGCCGTACAGAGTACGGCACTTGTGTCTTATGAATCACATAACCCCAACGAATGCGCGGTAACCTTTCCTGGTAGAGGCGAGCAAGACAACAACATGTATTGTTAAATGAAGTGCACTCGGAGCTACTTTGGAATTATTGAATAATGACGTCAAAAATGAACATGTAACCTTCTATAATCGTAATTGTGGGGATCATCAACTATTAATTTCAAATTGGAAAGAACGTTCACTCACGATTGCATTGCTGGTAGGACATAAATTCGTGATGAAATTCTTTCGTTCAGCGTTTATACGATTTTGTGAGCGCACTATTATTCCCCATTTCCTTTCCAAAAAGAATAATGGCGGCATCTGTAAATGATACGTGAAAATAAAACACCTATATATATCTTTTGTTTCTATGAAAAATGCATTAATATTTAATTTGTTGTTGGTGGGAATTTTTATTCTATGATAAGAATAGCTTTTTTTTTTTTTTTGTATTTTCATGTCAAAACAAGGTCACAGAATTGTTGGAAAGCAAACGACACAATCCTGAAAGTGATGAAGACAACATGCATATATTCAAGACCTACCCCATCCCAGACACATATCCCAAAAGAGAGATAAGATAAAATACATTGTACGTAAATAAATGTACACACACACACACACACGCACACACACACACACACACACAAACAGGCACATATATATATATATATATATATATATATATATATATATATATATATATATATATATATATATATATATATATATATATATATATATATATATATATATATACACACACACACATACACAGAACGAGGATGTTCAACGGAGAAGAGGAGCCAGTTCAGTGTCATTGAAGAAGAGGGGATAGTTGTCGAGAAGGTTGTGTCGAGTTGATAAATAGAGGAATTGAGTGTTTGAGGCATTGAACAATACCAAGTTTGCTCTGCCCCAATCAGAGATTTTCGAGAGATCAGAAGTTACGTGTTCTGAGGATTCCCTGCTTGGACTGTTTAGCTCCTGAAGGGTTGGACGTCTGTGAAAAGACGTGGAAAAGTGCAGGGTGGTATCTTCAGCGTAGGAGTGCATAGGACAAGAAGTTTGAATTAGAACATCATTGATGAATAATAGGAAGAGAGTGGGTGACAGCACAAAACTGTGAGGAAGAACACCGTTAATAGATTTAGGAGAAGAACGGTGAATGTCTACCACAGGTGCAATAGAACGATCAGAAAAGAAACTTAAGATGAAGTTACGTAGAGAAGGATACAAGCCGTAGGAGGGTAGTGTGGAAATCAAAGCCTTGTGCCATACCCTATCAAAAACTTTTGATATATCTAAGGCAACAGCAAAAGTTTCACCAAAATATCTAAAAGAGGATGACTAAGATTCAGTAAGGAAAGCCAGAAGATCACCAGTAGAGCGACCTTGACGGAACCCATATTGGCGATCAGATAGGTTATGAAGTAATAGATGTTACAGAATCTTCGTGTTGAGGATAGATTCAAAAGCTTTAGACAGGCAAGAAATTAAAGCAATAGGACGGTAGTTTCAGGGACTACAACGGTCACCTTTTTTTTAGGAACAGGCTGAATATAGGAAAGCTTTCAGCAAGAAGGAAAGGTAGATGTTCACAGACAGAGTTGAAAGAGTTTGACTAGGCAACGTGCAAGCACGGAGGCGCAGTTTCGGAGAATTTTAGGAGGGATCCCATCATGTCCATGAGCCTTCCGAGGGTTTAGGCCAGCAAAGGTATGGAAAACATCATTGTGAAGAATTTTAATAGGTAACATGAAGTAGACAGATGGTGGAGGAGAGGGAGGAACAAGCCCAGAATCGTCCAAGGTAAAGGTTTTAGCAAAGGTTTGATCGAAGAGTTCAGCTTTAGATATATGAATGGAACGGACTGAGACCGTTCCATTATATATATATATATATATATATATATATATATATATATATATATATATATATATATATATATATATATATATATATATATATATATATATATATATATATATATATATATATATATATATATATATATATATATATATATATATATATATATATATATATATATATACATATATATATATATATATATATATATATATATATATATATATATATATATATATATATATATATATATATATATATATATATATATATATATATATATATATATTTTTTTTTTTATATATGAATGGAACGGACTGAGACCGTTCCATTATATATATATATATATATATATATATATATATATATATATATATATATATATATATATATATATATATATACTCGTATATATATATATATATATATATATATATATATATATATATATATATATATATATATATATATATATATATATATATATATATATATATATATATATATATATATATATATATATATATATATATATATATATATATATACATACATGTATATATATATATATATATATATATATATATATATATATATATATATATATATATATATATATATATATATATATATATATATATATATATATATATATATTTTTTTTTTTTTTTTCCTCTGTATTTCCTAAATAATTGGGAAATTAGGTACAAATTAAAATAGGAGGAAACTTTTAGAAATAAAAATATTTGTAAGATAACTGACTTTAGGAGAGCCAATTTGAAGAATCAAAAAGGTACCTCCAAAGTTGACTGGCAACGGATGCAGGGTGTGGTTAGGTCCGACACGGAGTTGTGAGAGATAAGGCAGGATGAGAGAGGTGAGGTAAGATGTGAGGGTGTAGGGTAAGAGGAGGAAAGAAGTGTCCGGAATGGGCGGAGGAGGGAGAAAGGGGGAGATATATGTATGTTGGTGGGTCAGGTCATGCTGAGATGGGAAAAGTAAGGTCGAAGCGAGTAGATGAGGGAGTGCAGGGGATGGAAGCGGCCGAGATGAGGGGATTAGGTGAAGTAAATGTAAATGAGTTGTATAAATATTTCATAAATAAATTACATACAGGACAGTTAGCAAACATCCCGCACACAAAACCAAAGTTAGTCAAATCCTTCGTCAAAACAACTGTGACTAATGTATTAGTCATTTCATGCGATCGCTGTTTCCTTGTAATTATTGGTTAAACACGTTTACACACTTGCTTTGCGATGAAAATCACTCCGTTTGAAATGTTTGTAATATTTTATGAAATAATCTGATGTTATATATGACAATATAGTACATCAAGCGTAGTTTGGGACAATTTCTGCAATTTGAATCTACCGCCTTTGACGTGGCATCCCGCCAGTAGAGGGGAGTAGTAGCGTCGCCACTCGCCAGTCCAGCAGCCATCATTCAAAACTCAAGACAAGGACCCACGTGGGCTGTGCCTCGTTCATTTCTGGTAAGTTAATTATTGATGTTGTTTCTGTATTGATTAATGTTGGATAGTTATTGCTGAAGTTTGTGTGTAGAATCAGTACATGCAGTTGTGGGGCTGTATGATGCCGGTATGTTCTTGCTTGGGTAGGGGCATATTATGCAATGTTACAGGAGGCTGCAATGGTCATCTGTAATCACTTTGGTTCTTGAAGCTTGTGAAGGGCCAGAATGCATATTCTTGAAGTCTGGAAGGAGTCGTCCGCCAGCCTGTATGGACACTAGGCTGTAGCTCCAAAACTAACTGTAGGATTCTCTCTAAAATAGTCTCATTGAGATTCTCGCACAAAATTACCTATACATAACTTAATCTAACCTAACCTAACCGCTACAAGAGTAAATGGGCCGAAACATTACCAGACTTCGGGAATATGCCTCCAGAGGGATACGGGTTAAGGTCTCTTCACAGACATCAGTGCCGTATTCGTTCCGTGCTGTTCAGTTCTTCAGTGTCAGTAAAAAAAAAAAATCGTCATTTTGGAATTCGGCGGAAGCATTTACACACGTCCGGCGAAGTACCGTGTTTTGACTGAAGTGATTGTTACATCTCCGTTCCGTGAAATGGAATATCGTCGTCACTGGTATTTTAAAAAGTTTCACGGATGTCGGACGAGTGTTTGAAATAAAATAGAAGAAATTGAAATGGTGATAAATACTCTTTTTAATTGATGTAATTAATCACATTGTACATCATACCTTACCACAACATACCACATCACACCACACCACATCATAATACACCACACCATACCACAGCACACCACACCACACCACACATCACTGAGCAATGTCATCAAACAGTTTTTGGACATTCTTAAGTACTGGAAAATTTTTGTTTCATCATTAATTAATTCCTCGTACAGAGTAGCAAAGTCTCCTTCAGTTTCTCTTTTTCTTCCACGTTTCATTTACCCACTTTTCTTTTCTTCATTTTTTGTTAAGCAATTCATCAAGAATTATGACAATCATAGCCAACTCCACGTCTGAAAGGATATGTGTGCATAGACGTCAAGAAAGCGACATGGATATCACTGACACTAAACCTATACGATACTAATACGGCACTGATAGGTGTGAAACCAGCTTTGAGTGTACTATTCAGGTAGTGTACCCACTATCTGCCAATTTCACTGGGACAAAAGCACAATTAGGTGATTGTTTAACAACAGCAATAATAATAATAATAATAATAATAATAATAATAATAATAATAATAATAATGATAATAATAATAATAATGATAATAATAATAATAATATAATAAAAGGAGTTAAGCCATCTATATAGTTAGCTAGATTGATATTATCATTATTATTGATATCATCATTATTACTTATCAAGGTATCATGACATTATTATTAATAATATATTATTATTATTATTATTATTATTATTATTATTATTATTATTATTATTATTATTATTGTTATTATTATTATTATTATTATTATTATTTTTTTTTTTATGTAGGAAGGACACTGGCCAAGGGCAACAAAAAAAAAAAAAAAAAAAATGCCCACTGAAATGCCAGTAACATAAAAGGATCAAAGCAGTGGTCAAAAATTGGTGGATAAGTGTCTTGAAACCTCCCTCTTGAAGGAATTCAAGTCGTAGGAAGGTGGAAATACAGAAGCAGGCAGGGAGTTCCAGAGTTTACCAGAGAAAGGGATGAATGATTGAGAATACTTGTTAACTCTTGCGTTAGAGAGGTGGACAGAATAGGGGTGAGAGCAAGAAGAAAGTCTTGTGCAGCGAGGCCGCGGAAGGAGGGGAGGCATGCAGTTAGCAAGATCAGAAGAGCAGTTACCATGAAAATAGTGGTAGAAGGCAGCTAGATATGCAACATTGCGGCGGTGAGAGAGAGGCTGAAGACAGTCAGTTAGAGGAGAGGAGTTGATGAGACGAAAAGCTTTTGATTCCACCCTGTCTAGAAGAGCAGTATGAGTGGAACCCCCCCAGACATGTGAAGCATAATCCATACATGGACGGATAAGGCCCTTGTACAGAGTTAGCAGCTGGGGGGGTGAGAAAAACTGGCGGAGACGTCTCAGAACACATAACTTCATAGAAGCTATTTTAGCTAGAGATGAGATGTGAAGTTTCCAGTTCAGATTATAAGTAAAGGACAGACCGAGGATGTCCAGTGTAGAAGAGGGGGACAGTTGAGTGTCATTGAAGAAGAGGGGATAGTTGTCTGGAAGATTGTGTCGAGTTGATAGATGGAGGAATTGAGTTTTTGAGGCATTGAACAATACCAAGTTTGCTCTGCCCCAATCAGAAATTTTAGAAAGATCAGAAGTCAGGCGTTCTGTGGCTTCCCTGCGTGATATGTTTACCTCCTGAAGAGTTGGACGTCTATGAAAAGACGTGGAAAAGTGCAGGGTGGTATCATCAGCGTAGGAGTGGATAGGACAAGAATTTTGGTTTAGAAGATCATTAATGAATAATAAGAAGAGAGTGGGTGACAGGACAGAAAACCCTGAGGAACACCACTGTTAATAGATTTAGGAGAAGAACAGTGACCGTCTACCACAGCAGCAATAGAACGGTCAGAAAGGAAACTTGAGATGAAGTTACAGAGAGAAAGATAGAAGCCGTAGGAGGGTAGTTTGGAAATCAAAGCTTTGTGCCAGACTCTATCAAAGGCTTTTGATATGTCCAAGGCAACAGCAAAAGTTTCACCAAAATCTCTAAAAGAGGATGACCAAGACTCAGTAAGGAAAGCCAGAAGATCACCAGTAGAGTGGACTTGACGGAACCCATACTGGCGATCAGATAGAAGGTTGTGAAGTGATAGATGTTTAAGATTCTTCCTGTTGAGGATAGATTCAAAAACTTTAGATAAGCAGAAAATTAAAGCAATAGGACGGTAGTTTGAGGGATTAGAGCGGTCACCCTTTTTAGGAACAGGTTGAATGTAGGCAAACTTCCAGCAAGAAGGAAAGGTAGATGTTGACAGACAGAGCTGAAAGAGTTTGACTAGGCAAGGTGCAAGCACGGAGGCACAGTTTCGGAGAACAATAGGAGGGACCCCATCAGGTCCATAAGCCTTCCGAGGGTTTAGGCCAGCGAGGGCATGGAAAACATCATTACGAAGAATTTTAATAGGTGGCATGAAGTAGTCAGAGGGTGGAGGAGAGAGAGGAACAAGCCCAGAATCGTCCAAGGTAGAATTTTTAGCAAAGGTTTGAGCAAAGAGTTCAGCTTTAGAAATAGATGTGATAGCAGTGGTGCCATCTGGTTGAAATAGAGGAGGGAAAGAAGAAGAAGCAAAGTTATTAGAGATATTTTTGGCTAGATGCCAGAAATCACGAGGGGAGTTAGATCTTGAAAGGTTTTGACATTTTCTGTTAATGAAGGAGTTTTTGGCTAGTTGGAGAACAGATCTGGCATGGTTCCGGGCAGAAATATAAAGTGCATGAGATTCTGGTGATGGAAGGCTTAAGTACCTTTTGTGGGCCACCTCTCTATCATGTATACCACGAGAACAAGCTGTGTTAAACCAAGGTTTAGAAGGTTTACGACGAGAAAAAGAGTGAGGAATGTACGCCTCCATGCCAGACACTATCACCTCTGTTATGCGTTCAGCACACAAAGACGGGTCTCTGACACGGAAGCAGTAGTCATTCCAAGGAAAATCAGCAAAATACCTCCTCAGGTCCCCCCAACTAGCAGAGGCAAAACGCCAGAGGCACCTTTGCTTAGGGGGATCCTGAGGAGGGATTGGAGTGATTGGAGCCCGCGACAGCCGTCAGCCAATCAGAGACCAGGACGCGCAGCGGGGTGACAAGCCTACCGGTATAAATACTCGTACACCCCCGCAATCAGCTTGAGCCATTCTCTCTGACACCCTCAACACGGATAGACCTTCGCTACTGAAGAAGGGTCAAGGACCCGAAATCGCGATCTAGCGAAAATGACTAGCTTCCGCGAAGTCATACAGCCAATTAAAAAAGAATATAAGACAATCATAAGATATAAGGAAAATATCTTAAGAAAAATAATAAATGCTCAACTAGCTATCACATTCAATGAGATATGTATTAGAGAAAGACTCCTGCCCATATACACCCTTAATATATATATATATATATATATATATATATATATATATATATATATATATATATATATATATATATATATATATATATATATATATATATATATATATATATATATATATATATATATATATATATATATATATATATATATATATATATATATATATATATATATATATATATATATATATATATATATATATATATATATATATATATATATATATATATATATATATATATATATATATATATATATATATATATATATATATATATATATATATATATATATATATATATATATATATATATATATATATATATATATATATATATATCATTGATTTGCCACCAGGTGTTCTGGTTGTTGCCCACCACTTGTTCTAACTTTGATTAATTGCCGCTGCTCTGATATTAATGATTGATGATGATTATTATTAGGTAGCGTGGAGGACCGGAGTGAGGCGGTGATTCTGGTAGTGTGGAATTCGTGGGTAGTCAGTTGATACATAATCTGTGCGAATAAAAGAAAAGATGTCGAGAGATCTTGATTTAATAGTAGGTAAACAGTACACACTTGATTCGAGACGAAATTGTAATGTTATAATTGATTTTACTCTCTCTCTGAAGTGATATGAATCATAACTGAGCAGCGTCTCTCACGGCTGACTGTGATTGAACGGAACTGAGTGAGAGACCAAGACTGACTGCTCGTGACTGGTGACTGACTGACTGTGTCTCTGACTAGGATTGAACTCCCGAATGAACTGCGGGCTGTATTTATCAGAGTTAAGTGGATCACAGATAATTATCCCTAAGGATTGGAAGTGGGTGTGAAATTCCCTTGAGAGGTAGAGAAGGGGGACGAACGCAGGTGTTATCCCTAAGGACTGGAACTGGGTGTGAAATTCCCTTGAGGCAAAGAAGGAGAAATGACTAATAAGAAAGACGAACATATGTACGCAGGTGTTATCCCTAGGGATTGAAAGTGGGTGTGAAATTCCCTTGAGAGGTGGAGAAAGGACTGGCCATAGTACACATGATATAAATATATGAAATAATGAATTTCACATGTATATCATAATAGTAATTGTTGAGACTGATATATATATATATATATATATATATATATATATATATATATATATATATATATATATATATATATATATATATATATATATATATATATATATATATATATATATATATATATATATATATATATATATCAGTCTCAACAATTACTATTATTATATATATATATATATATATATATATATATATATATATATATATATATATATATATATATATATATATATATATATATATATATATATATATATATATATATATATATATATATATATATATATATATATATATATATATATATATATATATATATATATAATGTCTTTCTTCGTGTTGTATTCAGTTTGAGATTATTATAAGGAATGTCAGACAGCAATCAGTCTTAAAGACCTTACAGTTTCTCTAGCTTGTCTCCTCCACCTTTCTAGTCCGTATATTGTCGACAATAGCGTGTGTCTAGGGCATCGTTTTCCTCCAGACACAGCTGTCTCTTGCTGTCTCATTTCCATCGGATCTAATATTTAGTCTTCCCCTAGTTTTCCTATTCACCTGGCTTCTCCACGTGTTTCTTCCCAAGGTGATCCTCTTCCGTCCTTGCTACATACCCATACCACCTGAGACGTCTTGGTATATTATTGCAGAATGATTTGCATTTGGTCTCGAATTGAAATATCATGTTTTTTTTTTCCATTATATAAATATTATTTATAAAAAAATAAACCTTCAATGACTTATTGATCTATTTATTGTTTGAAATAATGTGTGTGTGTGTGTGTATATATATATATATATATATATATATATATATATATATATATATATATATATATATATATATATATATATATATATATATATATATATATATATACTTTTTATATGAGAGGGACACTGGCCAAGGGCAACAAAACTCCCCCCCCCCAAAAAAAAAACCTACTGAAATGTCAGTCCCATAAAAGGGTCAAAGCAGTAATAAAAAAATATGAAGGATAAGTGTCTTCAAAACTCCCTCTTGAAGGAATTCAAGTCATAGGAAGGTGGAAATACAGAAGCAGGCAAGGAGTTCCAAAGTTTACAAGAGAAAGGGATGAATGATTGAGAATACTGGTTAACTCTTGCGTTAAAGAGGTAGACAGAATAGGTGTGAGAGAAAGAAGAAAGTCTTGTGCAGCGAAGCCGCGGGAGGAGAAAGCATACATATATATATATATATATATATATATATATATATATATATATATATATATATATATATATATATATATATATATATATATATATATATATATATATATATATATATATATATATATATATATATATATATATATATATATATATATATATAGCAATATCAGAAGAGCAGATAGCATGAAAATAGCGATAGAAGACAGCTAGAGATGCAACATTGCGGCGGTAAGAGAGAGGCAGGGTGGTATCATCAACGTAGGAATGGATAGGACAAGAAGTTTGGTTTAGAAGGTCATTAATGAATAATAAGGAGAGAGTGGATGACAGGACAGAGCCCTGAGGAACACCACTATTAATAGATTTAGGAGAAGAACAGTAACCGTCTACCACACCAGCAATAGAACAGTCAGAAAGGAAACTTGAGATGAAGTTACAGAGAGAAAGATAGAAGCCGTAGGAGGGTAGTTTAGAAATAAAAGCTTTGTGTCACACTCTATCAAATGCTTTTGATATGTCCAAGGCAACAGCAAAAGTTTCACCAAAATCTCTAAAAGAGGATGACCAAGACTCAGTAAGGAAAGCCAGATCACTAGTAGAGCGGCCTTGACGGAACCCATACTGGCGATCAGATAGAAGGCTGTGAATTGATAGATGTTTAACAATCTTCCTGTTGAAGATAGATTCAAAAACTTTAGATAAGCTGGAAATTAAAGCAATAGGACGGTAGTTTGAGGGATTAGAACGTTCACCTTTTTTAGGAACAGGCTGAATGTAGGCAAACTTCCACCAGGAAGGATAGGTAGATGTTGACAGACAGAGCTGAAAGAGTTTGACTAGGCATGATGCAAACATGGAGGCACATTTCCGGAGAACAGTAGGAGGGACCCCATCAGGTCCATAAGCCTTCCGAGGGTTTAGGCCAGCAAGGGCATAGAAAACATCATTGCGAAGAACTTTAATAGGTAGCATAATGTAGTCAGAGGGTGGAGGAGAGAGAGGAACAAGCCCAGAATCGTCCAAGGTAAACAATTCAGCTAAGGTTTGAGCGAAGAGTTCAGCTTTAGAAATAGATGTGATAGCAGTGCTGCCATCTGGTTGAAATAAACGAGGGAAAGAAGAAGAAGCAAAGTTATTGGAGATATATTTGTCTAGATGCAAGAAGTCACAATGGGAGTTAGATCTTGAAAGGTTTTGCCACTTTCTGTTAATGAAGGAGTTTTTGGCTAGTTGAAGAACAGACTGCATGACATGGTTCCGGGCAGAAATATAAAGTGCATGAGATTCTGGTGATGGAATTCTTAAGTACCTTTTGTGGGCCACCGCTCTATCATGTGTAGCACGAGAACAAGCTGTGTTAAACCAAGGTTTGGAAGGTTTAAGTCGAGAAAAAGAATGAGGAATGTACGCCTCCATGCCAGACACAATCATCTCTGTTATGCGTTCAGCACACAAAGACGGGTCTCTAACACGGGAGCAGTGTATATATATATATATATATATATATATATATATATATATATATATATATATATATATATATATATATATATATATATATATATATATATATATATATTAGACTTTAAAGTTGAATTATATCCTATTTTTGTTACTCTCAATCTCTCATTTTAACATCAATAGCATATAATTCTGTACTAAAGTATATTTCGGCGACAAATGAATTTAGTTGTTTCAGCTCCACACAAGAGATTTTTCACTTCACTTCCTTCCAGCCTGGATGGAGCCGGGAGCAGTTCAGCCCAAGCATTTTAATTAACATAATTTTCTTTCCAGATACTTGACCTGAATGTCAAAGTATATATATATATATATATATATATATATATATATATATATATATATATATATATATATATATATATATATATATATATATATATATATATACTCCTACCGCATTAGAGTCATTCCCACTCTAGACACAGAAGAGGAAACACCAACCTACAAGCTACTGAGGAAGAGTCACGAGACCCGAAATCCGGATCTAGTACACATGGCTAGCTATGGCGCAGCTATTACACCTTTAGAAAAAGAGGTTAGAGCACTTTTAAGGTGTAGAGAAAATACCTTAAAGAAAATCATTAACGCCGAATTGACTATGACCTTCAATGAAGTATGCGTTGGAGAGAATCTCCTGCCCATATATATGTATATATATATATATATATATATATATATATATATATATATATATATATATATATATATATATATATATATATATATATATATATATATATATATATATATATATATATATATATATATATATATATATATATATATATATATATATATATATATATATATATATATATATATATATATATATATATATATATATATATATATATATATATATATATATATATATATATATATATATATATATATATATATATATATATATATATATATATATATATATATATATATATATATATATATATATATATATATATATATATATATATATTTTTTTTTTATGTAGGAAGGACACTGGCCAAGGGCAACAAAAATCTAATAAAAAAATGCCCACTGAAATGCCAGTCCCATAAAAGGGTCATAGCAGTGGTCAAAAATTGATGAATAAGTGTCTTGAAACCTCCCTCTTGAAGGAATTCAAGTCATAGGAAGGTGGAAATACAGAAGCAGGCAGGGAGTTCCAGAGTTTACCAGAGAAAGGGATGAATGATTGAGAATACTGGTTAACTCTTGCGTTAGAGAGGTGGACAGAATAGGAGTGAGAGAAAGAAGAAAGTCTTGTGCAGCGAGGCCGCGGAAGAAGGGGAGGCATGCAGTTACCAATATCAGAAGAGCAGTTAGCATGAAAATAGCGGTAGAAGACAGCTAGATATGCATTGCGGCGGTGAGAGAGAGGCTGAAGACAGTCAGTTAGAGAAGAGGAGTTGATGAGACGAAAAGCTTTTGATTCCACCCTGTCTAGAAAAGCAGTATGAGTGGAACCCCCCCAGACATGTGAAGCATATATATATATATATATATATATATATATATATATATATATATATATATATATATATATATATATATATATATATATATATATATATATATATATATATATATATATATATAAAATCAGTGAGGTTGAAATTAACGGAATACCATTTTTTTATTTAATTTAATTTAATTTTATTATTATTATTATATTATTATTATTATTATTATTATTTTATTTATTTTTTTAAAGGACCAATATCTTCGGTTTTTAGTATGCATCCATTCAATCAGCTATCTCTGTTTACCATTGGAAACCCTCTGATATCTGTAAGAAAAAGAGATTTGAGGCAAATTTCAACAATGTAGGAACAAGACTCAATATAGCCGCCACTTACACTGCAAGAATCCACCTAAAAACGCTTCAGGAAATACACAATAATCATTTAACGCAAACATATATATTTGCCCTTGGTGTTTCTCTGATATCACTAAGAAAACAGTATTTTTGACTAAATAGTAAATAAATAAATAATGTCATTATCGGCACTTCTATAATTTAAATGAATGACCTCCATCTTAACTCTAAATGCATTTTTATTTCCTATCACTCTTCTATTTTCTAATATAATTACTTATCCGTATTAATTTTGCTGTTGAGAATCCTGCGGCATCACTACTGAAAATAGATTTAAGACAAATTATACAGATACGCAGAATGAAAGTGTCATAGCCAAGGACAAATATTGCCTGTAAAATGGGAAACATATAGGAGGATATACTTATAAGCATTAATCTTATTGGTGAATTAAGTGCACCAAGCATATCTTATGTGTGGTGCTACTTGCTGTAAAGTGAATTTTTAAAACACTTAAAAACTGTGGTGACCTCATTCCTGAAAGATAAACATCTTGCTGTGGTGTTTAAAGAGTTGATTTCCCTTTCACGTTACAAAAAAACATAAGAACATAAGGAGGAGGCAGTAGACAAATGCCGAAATGACAGTTACTACCAGTGAGGTTTCAGACACTGGACCATAGGGTGTTGTGAACTCATCAATAACCTATCTGTGATCTCACTGAACGTTTCCCTTTGTGTCTCACAACACAAAGGGGCAGTCAAGGCCTCCCCTCTAAAGACAACTTTCTTCCTTCACACAAAACTACGAATACATCCACCTAATTACACACACACAAACACACACACAAACACACACACACACACACACACACACACACACACACACACACACACACACACACACACACACACACACACACACACACACACACACACACACACACTTCACTTTAAATTCTAAATTAAATATGGCAATTCCTACACCAGCCTCGCAGTTCCCTTCTGGGGACGGACCAAAAACGTCCGCAGGTCGAACTGCTCTTCCGGTATCGACCCTAAGTGTCTTGACACAAATGTCCCTAGGTTGGACTGTTCTTCTGGTATCGACCCTAAGTGTCTTGACACCCTCCCAACTTCATTAATTTCTGCAACATTAATGACATTCACGGTCTTAGATCAAATTTTCAATCTGTAGAACACCACCTCTCTACCACAAAACCACATTTTCTTTTCTCACTGTAACACAGGTGTCTGAGGCAACTGAGAGTGGCTCCTTTTCTGTTCCCTCCTAAATTCACTACCCTCATTTTCGATCCAAAGCTGAATTGCGTCTATGTGCGCAATAACTTAACTTGCCCTCGTGCCCACGCTCCGCTCTTGAATCTTCAGAATTTTCCATCATCTGGCAGTGACTACAGGGTCACTCTCGAACTATATCTATCTGTGTTGTATACTTCTCACCTAACTTCTCTAACTATAAGAAATTCTTTGACTACTTAACTTCCAAAGTTGAACATGTTCTGACTCTTTCCTACTGAGGAGATATCCATTTGTGGAGACGAATGTTCACCGTCAGCTTTGGCTTTCCTCTCCCTTCACTGACCATTCTATGGAACTATCCTTTAATTTTCCTATCCTGAATCATGGTCTAGAATAACTGGTGCAACACCGTACTCATATTCCTGACCGTCTTGGAGATACGCCTAACGTTCTTTACCTTTCCTTCACTTCTAATCCTTTTGCTTTTGCTGTACCCTATCCTTTTCGTCGGGCTCCAGAGTGCCTCTGGCGGTTTGGCCCTATTAATTTGGGGCATCTGAGGAGGTATTATTCTGATTTTCCTTGGAATGACTACTGATTCCATGTCGGAGACTCGTCTATGTGTGCTGAGCGCATAACAGGCATGATTCTGTCTGGCATGGAAGCGTACATTCCTCACTCTTTTTCTCAACCTAAACCTTCCAAACTTTGGTTTAACACAGTGTGTTCTTGTGCTGTATATGATAGAGGTGGCCCACAAAAGGTACTTGAACCTTCTATCACCAGAATCTCATGCACTTTATATTTCTGTCCGAAATCATGCCAAGTCTGTTTCCTCAACGAGCCAAAAGTCCATCAACAGAAAATGTCAAAATCTTTCAAGATCTATCTCCCCTCGTGATTTCTGGTTCCTAGACATAAACATCTCCAGTAACTTTGCTTATTCATATTTTCCTCCTTTATTTCAACCTGATGGCACAACTGCCATCTCGTGTATTTCTAAAGTTGAACTCTTCGCTCAGAGCTTTGCTAAAAACTCTATCTTGGATGATTTAGGGTTTGTTCCTCTTTATCCTCCATCCTATGACTGCTTCATGCTACCCATTAAGAACATTCACAGTGGTGTGTTCCATGCTTTTGCTGGCCTTAACCCTCAGAAGGCTTATTGTCCTAATGGGGTCTCTCCTTTTCTCCGAAACTGCACCTCCGTGCTTTTACCTTGCCTAGTCAAACCCTTCCAGAACGCTCTATCAACATCTACCTCTCCCTCATGCTCGATATTTGCCTACAGTCAGCTTGATCCTAAAAAAATCTATTTATTTATCTTTTATTTGTTTATTTGTTTATTTATAATTTTTACGCAAGAGCGTCAATGGGCAAGGGAGAAAAAACCGGGGAAAAAAAAAATCCCACCTAGGCGCCAGTTCCAAAAGAAACGTCAAAAGGATCATCGAATATTAAAGGATAAGTGTCGTGAAGCCTCCGTCTTGAAAGAGTTCAAGTCGTAGGAAGGAGGAAATACAAAAGCAGGCAGGGAGTTCCAGAGTTTACCAGACACAGGGATGAATGATTGTGAATACTGGTTAACTCTTGGATTAGAAAGGTGGACAGAATAGGGATCAGAAAAAGAAGAAAGTCTAATCCCTCAAACTACCGTTTTATATCTTTAATTTCATTTAATTCCTTTTATTTCCTTTCTGACCGTTCTATTGCTCCTGTGGTCACTGTTCTTCTCCTAAATATATTAACAGTACTATTCCTCAGGGTTCCGTCCTTTCATATACTCTCTTCCTATTATTCATCAATGATATTCTAAACCAAACTCCTAGACCTATCCACACCTTTGCTCATGATACCACCCTGCTCTTTTCCACCTCTTTTCGTAGATGTCCAGCCCTTCAGTGAGTAAACAATTCACGCAGGGAAACACCCCCACCGGGTGCAAGCTTTGTACAAGGGCCTTATCCGTTCATGTATGGAGTATGCTTCACATGTCTGGGAAGAATTTCAACTCATACCGCTCTTTTAGATGGGGTGGAATCGAAAGTTTTCTTTTTGTCTTATCTACTCCTTTCCTCTAACTGGCTGTCTTCAGCCTCTCTCTCATCGGCGCAATGTTGCATCTCTTGCTATCTTCTACCGATAGCTAACTCCATACCTCCCACTTCCTGTGGCCTCGCTGCACAAGACTTTCTCTCATCCTTATTCTGTCAAAGTCTCTAATGCTAGAATTTTCCTTTCACCCCATCTATCTTCTGTTCCACTACCTTCTTAGTTATGGAAATATGTATCAGTTTCTAATTATTTTCTGCTCTGAAAATATGTTTGATATCCAGCATTTCCTGCACCTTTTAGAATTTCACTTATCTCTTCCCCCAGAACTAGCTCTCCATTAGATGTATTTAATGGACCCATTATTTTTCTGTTTCTTTGTCCTATATACCTGATAGAATTCCTGAGGGTCGGTCTTCGATTGGTTTGCTACCTTTAATTCGTAAGTATTTTTAGCCTTCTTCGTTAATTTCCTGACTGTTCTAACTAATTAATTATATTGAAAAGCCGTAAATCCTCTTCCCATACCTATAATCTCTTATATATATATATATATATATATATATATATATATATATATATATATATATATATATATATATATATATATATATATATATATATATATATATATATATATATATATATATATATATATATATATATATATATATATCTTTCTCACCAGACGCAAGGTAGGCAATGCCTGTCAGTGTCCGGCCTCTACGAATCTTCTCCAATGGTCTCTATCCATGAAATCCTCATCTCTGGTTATTTCTTGTAGATTTCTTCCTCTTCGTTCAGTAGCTTCTTCAACTCCCTGCATCCATCGCTTCCTAGGTCGTCCCACCGGCCTCCTGCCTAGAGGAACCCATTCCAGAAACTTCCTTGCGTATCTTGTATCTTCCATTCTTTGGACATGTCCATACCATCTCAATTTGTTCTTTTCAATTATCTTCAGTACAGATGTTATCCCTAATCTCTCTCTGGTTTCTTCATTTCTAATTCAATCAAGTCTGGTCACACCTCGGATCATTCTCAGAACTCTCATTTCTGCTGCTTGTATTTGTGAAGATGTTCTTGTTGTCAGTGTCCAAGTTTCTGACCCATATAGAAGTACTGATCTTAGTATTGTTGTAAATATTAAGGTTTTAGCTTTTGTTGGAATATTCTTATCTTTAAGTATGGGATACAATGCACTGACATTTGCATTGTACTTCTGTATTCTATTTAAAATTTCTATATTCTGTCTGTTTTCCTCGTCGAAAAGTACTCCCAGTTAACAAAATTTGTCGGTCTCCTTCAGTTTAACGTTTTCTATGTAAATATTACATTCCTCCTTTATTCTGCCAACTTTCATTATTTTTGTTTTTTGTTTGTTCATTCTCATTCCTTCCCTATTTAAGACATCATTCCATCTTGTCATGGCCTCTTGAAGATCTTGTTGGCTTCCTGTCACGACAGCGACATCGTCTGCATAGGCCAGCGTGATCTCTTTATCCTCCCTTACACACACTTCCTTCAGGCATCTGTCCATGTATATAATGAATAGCAAAGGAGAGAGCACTCCCCCTTGTCTCACTCCTATCTTAATGCTAAACCATTCACTCTCCAGCTCTCTGTTCTTGACTCTGCTCTCCGTGTTCTTATATATACTTGTAGCGAAGATGAGGTGCTACTTGGCCGCCCGGAAGTTGCTCAAGCGAGAAGTGTAGGCTCCCAACTATGACTCTTGGTCATAGCAGTGTTTAGTCCTTGAAGGGTAACAATTTCCAGTGTCATAACAGTGTAGCTCTGGCAAAGGAAACTTAGCCTGGGTATTCTCTCTCTCTCTTATTCAGCAAAAACATAAACAATATATACAAAATTACATTACATAATAAATGATATACACAAAATTATAGAAAAAGAGAGTGTATGTGTGTGTGTATGTCTGTGTGAAGAAAGGAGTAATATGATATATTGAGAAGATGTGTAATACATGTGTCAAAGAGCGTGGACAGAATGTGTACAAGTAAGAGATATGTATAAAGTGAGGATAGAAGAGATGAAAGACAAAAGCCTGTGCAGTAGAGAGAGTGAAAACGGAAGGGTGATAATACAACAGAGAACGGAGTGCTAGGAGCGGTGACTTGTGTCCCGCTACAGTATTCCCCCCCTAGTGACGAGGGAGGAGGAACGTAACCGTCTTCTGGTGCCGAGTGGTGTTGGTGGCGACGTTCTGGCCGATGGTGTTGATGACGGCCGGGTCACTGTGAAGGAGGTAGGCAGGCTTGACTCGGTCGATGGAGATGGTGTCAGCCTTACCATCCTTGTCCACAGTGACCGTCTTTCTCCTCCTGCTCAGGACTTTGAAGGGGCCTTGGTAGGGCTGCTGCAGGGGCTTCTTCACAGCGTCAACCCTGACGAACACGTGCGTGCAAGTGTCCAGATCCTGGCTGACAAAAGTCTTGAAGGGAGACGTGCGAGGCTGGACAGGCTGCAGACGCTGCATGAAATCAGAGAGGTTGGCAGCAAAGTCCTGAACGCTGCAAGGAGTAGAACGAGGTGCAGGAGTTAGGAGTTCGCCAGGTAACCTGAGCTTGGTACCATAATCGAGCTCGGCGGAGGAGTGGTGTAGGTCTTCCTTCAGTGATGTCCGTATGCCAAGGAGGACGAGAGGAAGTGCCTGGAACCAGTCTGCACGTGTGGCAGAGGCAGCTAAGGAAGACTTCAGCTGACGGTGGAATCTCTCAACGGTGTCGTTTGCCTGCGGGTGGTAACTGGCTGTCCTGAAGCGTTGGATGCCTAGTAGTGACATCACCTTGTACCACATACTGGACTCGAACTGGCTGCCACGGTCAGAAGTGAGGCTGAGAGGGACACCGAACCTGGAGATCCAAGTAGTGATGAAGGCACGTGCGACGGAGTCCGTTGTGATGTCAGCCAAAGGTGCAGCTTCCGGCCAGCGTGTGAAGCGGTCGACGCAGGTGAGAAGGTACCGGTAACCGTCAGAGTAGGGTAGTGGTCCAACGAGGTCGACATGCACGTGGTCGAACCGTGAAGAGACTGGAGTGAAGGCGGCCGCAGGAGAGCGTGTGTGTCGCCACACCTTGGCGACACTTCCACCGACAGGAATCGGTGGAAGTGTCAGCGTAAACGTGCACTGTGGTTTCTGGGAGTTGTATCTTCTTCATCTGTAGTGCGGGGTTGTCTTGGAGTTGCCGCAGCTCTTCATCGTTGGCCTGGTCAGCAGCGATGGCAGTGTAGTCGATGGGAGAAGATGACACAGCAGAGATGTTACGCGAGAAAGCATCAGCTGGGGCGTTGTGTTGTAGGCTTGGGGAAGTTCTGGATGGACTCGCACTTTTCTTGCAGTGGAGTGATGCCTTCCAAGGAGACAGTGTGGCCAAGGAAGGTGATGGAGGGGACCCCAAACACAGACTTGTCGACGTTGACTTGCACCCCGTAGTCTTGAAAACGGGTGAGTACTTGCTGGAGGTGCTGTTGGTGCGTCTCTGCGTCAGGACTGGCGATGAGGAGGTCGTCGATGTACGCGAAGCAGAAGGGGAGACCTCGAAGGACTTCGTCAATGAAGCGTTGGAAGGTTTGAGCGGCATTCCTCAAACCAAAGGGCATCTTGACGTACTCGAACAATCCGAAGGGTGTGATGAGAGCAGTCTTCGGAATGTCCGCTGGATGG
Source organism: Scylla paramamosain (assembly GCF_035594125.1). NCBI lineage: Eukaryota > Metazoa > Arthropoda > Malacostraca > Decapoda > Portunidae > Scylla > Scylla paramamosain. The sequence continues at coordinate 2,055,213 of NC_087170.1, read as the reverse complement.
ACGGGGATGTGGTGAAAAGCTTTCGCAAGGTCGATCCTCGAGAAGTAGGTGCATCCGGAGAGCTGAGAAGAAAACTCCTGGATGTTAGGCACTGGGTACCTGTCCTCGACGGTGCGCGAGTTGAGAGCGCGGTAGTCTCCACATAGTCGTAGTTCGCCATTTTTCTTAGACACGATGTGGAGAGCGGAAGACCAGTTGCTGGAGCTGGGCCGTATGATGCCTTGCTGAATGAGGGACTCGAACTCTGCCTTGGCTTGTCTGGCGCGCTCTGGAGCTATGCGGCGGGTCTTGGCGTGGGTAGGAGGTCCCATGGTCTCGATGTGGTGCGAGACGTGGTGTGTGACCGGCTTGCTGGCTGAGTACGGCTGCGTCAGCGTAGGGAAGGACTTCAGCAGGGAGGAGAACTGGTGGTCTGCCTTGAGGAGGGAGATCTGTGTGCTATCACCATGAGTGACCTGTCCCTTTGTTGTGACTGAGGTGAGAGGATTGAGCAGCTTCCGACCCTTGATGTCCACTAGGAGACCGAAGTGTCGGAGGAAGTCAGCACCTAGAATTGGTTGCGTGACAGCTGCTACGTAGAACGTCCACTCGAAGGTACGGCGGAGGTTCAGGTGAAGTTGCAAGGTGCGTCGCTTGTACACAGGAATCTCCTTACCATTGGCGGCGTGAAGGTGAAGGAGGGGAGGCAACGTCCGGTGTACACCAGGGGCAGGGAGGATACTGACGTCTGCACCAGAGTCGATGAGGAACTTGGTCCGGGAGAGAGGGTCATACAACTTCAGTAGCGCAGACGAGGTGTCGCGAACACTATGCGCCGCTAGTGCTCGCTGTTGGGGTTTAAAGACTTGGCGAAGGTACAGGGAGCCTTACAATTTCTTGCGTCTTTCCCGAACTCTTCATGGTAGTAGCAGAAATATAGAAGTCTCCGGCGTCTTACTCTTTGAACGCTGGCGGCGCCGGAAGTGGTGTCTGGAGGAAGAACGCGAACGTGAGCATGAGCGTTCTCTGACCTCTCTCCGAAGATCTCTCACTTCAGGTCTAAGCTGTGAGACGAGCTCAACAAGTTGCTTGGTACTGTCTTCTGCTGAGATGGAGGCTACTGCAGCTGGTTGACCTTGTGGAAGGGTAGCCATGAATTCATCGGCGAGAGTGGCAAGCTCTTCTACTGAGAGCTTGTTCTTGACAGTGAAGAGGCAGCGTTGAGTGTCAGGAGGCAGGCGTTGGTAGAACAGCTGTAAGAAGAGTTCCTTGTCGAAGGAGGTGTACTTGTCGCCAAGCAGCTTCTTCATGCGGCGAAGAAGGTCTGTGGGCTTTTCACCACCAAGTTCTTCTTTTGACAGAAGCTCCTGGAGGCACCTCGACACTGTAGATTGTAGGCGTTGCAGAACAGCAGCTTTGAGGTCTTCATAGGGCGAAGCAGAAGTGCTGGCAGCACTGACGACATCAGCAACTTGTGAAAGAACGTCAGCTGGTAGTACTGTAGAGGCCTTCACGAACTTGGTTAGACTTACTGTTATCTTGGAAGCCTTGAAGTTACATTCCAGGATGGAGAACCACGTGGAAGGGTCCTGGCTGATGAACGGAGGAGCACTGAAGGCTATGGAGTCGACGTCATCAGGCATTGTGCTGAGTGGACCACCACGTGACTGTGTAAAGTACACTACAGGCGCCGGAAAGTCCGGGAGCCACAGCGGTGAGGAGTGAAGGCGTGAGGCGCCGGTGTGACCGGGTGCCACAGCGGTGAGAGATGCCGAATTGGGGCAATGTCACTTCACTCACCACTGAACGAACTGTACGTTATCCTTGGCACTGCACTCACCACTGAACGAACTGTACGTTATCCTTGGCACCGCACTGTAAGTAATCAACGGATGGCAGTGTTAATCCTGGGCGATGGACCGTAGGTAATCCCCAATGAAGAGCTGTAGATGGAGGCGGGACGAGGCCAGTGGGAGGGCTCCAGGTAACAGCAGGAAACTGGAGGGGCCGGCAGAAGTTACGTGGAGGAGCGTCCGCGACTGGGAGAGACTGCAGGCCAGTGGCGAGGGCCAGCTGGAGAGTGCCGCGGGGGGGGGGCGGGGCGCCGTGAGGGCGGCCGGGCGGCGGGGGGCGGCGTACGGGCGGCTGGGGGCAGCGGCCGGCGGGGTGGCGGCCGGGCAGCGTCGAGGCGGCGGCCGGGCAGCGTCGGTGCGGCAGCCGGGCAGCGTCGGGGCGGCGGCCGGGCAGCGTCGGGGCGGGGGCCGGGGTCTGCTGCTGGAGGCGGCGACACCGGCGAAGGGACAGCTGCCGGAAGATTCGCCCGTAGCCGACCGCGTCGCCTTGGCCAGGTGGTTGGAGGATAGCAGCAGGGTGGACTTGGCTGCTCACTCCGGAAAAAAAAACAACGGGGTCACCAATTGTAGCGAAGGTGAGGTGCTACTTGGCCGCCCGGAAGTTGCTCAAGCGAGAAGTGTAGGCTCCCAACTATGACTCTTGGTCATAGCAGTGTTTAGTCCTTGAAGGGTAACAATTTCCAGTGTCATAACAGTGTAGCTCTGGCAAAGGAAACTTAGCCTGGGTATTCTCTCTCTCTCTTATTACATTACATAATTACATACATTACATACATTACATAATAAATGATATACACAAAATTATAGAAAAAGAGAGTGTATGTGTGTGTGTATGTCTGTGTGAAGAAAGGAGTAATATAATGTATTGAGAAGATGTGTAACACATGTGTCAAAGAGCGTGCACAGAATGTGTACAAGTAAGAGATATGTATAAAGTGAGGATAGAAGAGATGAAAGACAAAAGCCTGTGCAGTAGAGAGAGTGAAAACGGAAGGGTGATAATACAACAGAGAACGGAGTGCTAGGAGCGGTGACTTGTGTCCCGCTACATACTCTTAATTACTCGTATCAGTTTAGAGTTTATGCCGTAGTCTTGATGTTGTAAGACTCTCCACAAGCAATCTCTTCTAATTCTATCAAAGGCTTTTTCCAGATCTATAAAAGCCATATATTTATCAATGGTCCACTCCCAACTCTTCTCCAATATCATCTTTAAAGTGAACACTAGATCTGTCGTGCTCCTATTGGGCCTGAAACCATACTGCCATATTCCTAGTTTCTCCTCGACACAGGTCCTTAATCTTTTCTCAACTATTCTTTCATACAATTTTCCAACATGAGATAACAGGGATATACCTCTATAATTTGCACAATCTGTTTTACTGCCTTTCTTATATATTGGACATACTATTGCTTTGTGCCAGTCATGGGGCACTTTCTCCACGCATTAATGAAAATGTACCTCATCCACTCTACACATTCTTCCCCAGCAGCTTTAAATAGCTCTATAGGGAGTTCGTCGTCCCCTGGGGCTTTGCCGCTTCTCATCTTCTTTAGTGCCTCCTTCACTTCCTCTATACTGATCTCATTTGGGTTCTCTCCTTGTTCCTCCTGTATATCTAGATTCCGCTCTTCATCCACTTCCACATCCTCCACATTTAGAAGTTCTTGGAAGTATTCTCTCCATCTTTTTTTCAATCTCCTGTGGTTTTGTTAGTAGTTCTCCTGTTTTGTTCATTATTGCATATGTTGATTCGTTATTTCCTTTCCTATAGTTCTTAGCCATGCTATACAATAATTTTCTTGTTCCTTCTACGTCTCTCTCTAGATCTTAACCAATCTTGATCCACATGTCCTTCTTGGCTGCTCTTTTGGTTGCTTCTGCACTGTTTCGTTTATCTACGTAATCTTCTCTATCTTCAATGTTTCTTGTTTTCATCCATTTTCTGAAAGATCTTGTTTTTTCTTTGACTGCTTCCTTAACATCATAAGTCCACCATGCAGTACTTTTCTTTTTGGTTCCATATTTGATTTCAATACCAACTGTCTCTTCAGCTGCCCCATACACAGTGTTCTTGAATTTATTCCATTGTTCTTCTATGTTCATTTCTTCCAATTCCAGTTCGGTTGGTTTTCGTAATGTTACCAGTTGCCGCAGTGCTTGCTTCTTCTCTCCGTCCTTGAGGTTTTCCAGTTTGAATCTCTTTTGCTTTTTCTTGACTTTTTCCTTTGGTTTTACAATTTTCAATTTAGCCACCACCAACCTGTGGTCAGAGTCTAAGGACATAGATGGTATGGTCCTAACATCTTTAAATATGTTTTTCTTGTTGGTGAGAAACAGGTCAATCATTGACCTCTCAGTTTATCCTTGTTGTGCTGCATTCCACCGATACCATGTCCATTTATGGCTCTCCTGATATTTATAATAAGTATTCATAATGGACATGTTATTCATCACACAATAATCTATTATTCTTTCTCCCTCCTGGTTCCTTTCGCCAATGCTAAACTCCCCGATGACGTGCTCTACTCCATCTCTATTCTGTTCGACATGTCCATTCATGTCTCCCATGACAATGATATTCTCGTGATGTCTTATTGTTTCTGTCATTTCCTGTAGAGTTTCATAAAACTGCTCTTTCTCCCTCAGACTTCTGCCCTGTTGTGGAGCATATGTTTGGATAATGCTAATTTTTGTCTTTCTATAGTTAACGTTATACCCATCACTCTCTCATTTCTGCAGTCCATACTGTCCATCCTTTCTTCCATCAGTGGTGACATCATTACAGCAACCCCATGTCTTCCATCCTCATTACCACTATATATGATCTTATAATTTTCATGTAATGTTTTTTTCTCCTTTCTCTTTGATTCTAGTTTCACATAATCCAACGATTTCCAGCTTTCTTTCCTTCATCATCTGTATTATTTCCTCTTCTTTATCCTTGAATGTTGCCAAGTTTATCGTTGCAATCTTTATTGTCTTTTGTTTCCTATTTTCATGTCCAGTTCCATTCCGGTTCGTTACCCATTGGTCGGTCCAATTCCGAGGCACGTTCTGCGTTTCTTGAGCAAAAACTGTATCACCAGTGGCTTGCTAGGCCTATCCTGGCTCTTCGGAACTGTTAATTAGTCCTTTCCTGCTGCTTATTGCCCCCAATTGGTTACAGGGAATCTCCTACTAGTCCCCGGGCAAGCCTGCAGGTTAGGATAAGCCGCGACGCTTCTTCAAAGTTACACAGTTCCTTGTTCATGTGGAGTAGGCCCATGAACCGTCGCGGATATATATATATATATATATATATATATATATATATATATATATATATATATATATATATATATATATATATATATATATATATATATATATATATATATATATATATATATATATATATATATATATATATATATATATATATATATATATATTCAGTCTTATGCAGTTACCCATTTTGGGTCATTCTTCAGTGATCTTATTTTATATTTTAAAAAGGAATATTTAATGTCCGGCCAATTTGTGATCTGTCAATGAAATATTTATGCAACTCATCAACATTTTTTTTTTTTTATGTAGGAAGGACACTGGCCAAGGGCAACAAAAATCTAATAAATAAATGCCCACTGAAATGCTAGTCCCATAAAAGGGTCAAAGCAGTGGTCAAAAATTGGTGGATAAGTGTCTTGAAACCTCCCTCTTGAAGGAATTCAAGTCATAGGAAGGTGGAAATACAGAAGCAGGCAGGGAGTTCCAGAGTTTACCAGAGAAGGGGATAAATGATTGAGAATACTGGTTAACTCTTGCGTTAGAGAGGTGGACAGAATAGTGGTGAGAGAAAGAAGAAAGTCTTGTGCAGCGAGGCCGCGGAAGGAGGGGAGGCATGCAGTTAGCAAGATCAGAAGAGCAGTTTGCATGAAAATAGCGATAAAAGACAGCTAGATATGCAACATTGCGGGTGAGAGAGAGAGGCTGAAGACAGTCAGTTAGAGGAGAGGAGTTGATGAGACGAAAAGCTTTTGATTCCACCCTGTCTAGAAGAGCAGTATGAGTGGAAACCGCCCAGACATGTGAAGCATACTCCATACATGGACGGATAAGGCCCTTGTACAGAGTTAGCAGCTGGGGGGGTGAGAAAAACTGGCGGAGACGTCTCAGAACACCTAATTTCATAGAAGCTATTTTAGCTAGAGATGAGATGTGAAGTTTCCAGTTCAGATTATAAGTAAAGGACAGACCGAGGATGTTCAGTGTAGAAGAGGGGGACAGTTGAGTGTCATTGAAGAAGAGGGGATAGTTGTCTGGAAGGTTGTGTCGAGTTGATATATGAAGGAATTGAGTTTTTGAGGCATTGAACAATACTAAGTTTGCTCTGCCCCAATCAGAAATTTTAGAAAGATCAGAAGTCAGGCGTTCTGTGGCTTCCCATCGTGATATCTTTACCTCCTGAACTTAGGGACATCTATGAAAAGACGTGGAAAAGTGCACGGCGGTATCATCAGCATAGGAGTGGATAGGGCAAGAAGTTTGGTTTAGAAGATCATTAATGAATAATAAGAAGAGAGTGGGTGACAGGACAGAACCCTGAGGAACACCACTGTTAATAGATTTAGGAGAAGAACAGTGACCGTCTACCACAGCAGCAATAGAACGGTCAGAAAGAAAACTTGAGAGGAAGTTACAGAGAGAAGGATAGAAACCGTAGGAGGGTAGTTTGGAAATAAAAGCTTTGTGCCACACTCTATCTAAAGCTTTTGATATATCCAAGGCAACGGCAAAAGTTTCACCAAAATCTCTAAAAGAGGATCACCAAGACTGAGTAAGGAAAGCCAGAAGATCACCAGTAGAGCGGCCTTGACGATACCCATACTGGTGATCAGATAGAAGGTTATGAAGTGATAGATGTTTAAGAATCTTCCTGTTGAGGATAGATTCAAAAACTTTAGATAGGCAGGAAATTAAAGCAATAGGACGGTAGTTTGAGGGATTAGAACGGTCACCCTTTTTAGGAACAGGTTGAATGTAGGCAAACTTCCAGCAAGAAGGAAAGGTAGATGATGACAGAAAGAGTTGAAAGAGTTTGACAAGGTAAGGTGCAAGTCTTCTTTTTATATATTTATACTCTCTTCTAAACTTTCCTGTAGAATTTAAGATACGTGGTTTAATCACTATCATGTATGAAGTTATACAGCTAAAGAATTGTACCTGGTACGAGTAAAGAATTGAAATTAATTGAATTGACTCACTGAGCTGTATATTATGTTTATACTATACGTCTGTATGATGGGGCTCAAGAATGCCACTTCTTGGATTTTTCTTAGGCATTTTGATAATGGGAAGTAATGGTATGATGCTTTAGAGAAGTTTTGGTATTTTTTTCCACTGACGATGCAATGAGAGAGAGAGAGAGAGAGAGAGAGAGAGAGAGAGAGAGAGAGAGAGAGAGAGAGAGAGAGAGAGAGAGAGAGAGAGAGAGAGAGAGAGAGAGAGAGAGAGAGAGAGAGAGAGAGAGAGAGAGAGAGAGAGAGAGAGAGAGAGAGAGAGAGAGAGAGAGAGAGAGAGAGAGAGAGAGAGAGAGAGACGTTCAGCAAAGCAAAGGCAGCTCGATTAGTTCGTTGCTTCCAGTACCCGTAGTGGTGTATTCTTAGTCACCAGTCAGTGACGCAATTTACTAAGGGTTATTACCCATTACTCATTTCGCTTATTCTCTGACAAACTGTCAATAAGTGCATCAGGGAACCGTAAGCTTTGGAGAAGTGGATGCAAAACGTCAAGTAATGAAGATTAAAGGGTTATCTATCACACACACAAGAAGTATCCAGTGCCGCAAGCGTTACATGAAAAGAGAATGCGTTCGAAAGAGGAAATTCTGGTAACTCTATAGCCAGGCTATACCGAAGCTACGATGACTGCGTGGACGAATCTTTTAAAGTACAGTGCGTCCCAAAAGTCTAGACACATTAGTAATATAACTACTTTTTATTTATTTTTTTTTTTAACTTAATATGTATTTCTCAAATGAGGATAAATTGACTTACTATTAAGTGGATCCGAGGAATGAGCATATGCGCAGATATTACTGAATAAAAATTCTTTAAAGAAACATGTATTCTCTTTATCTAGTCTATTGGATCATCCTGTAAGTCATAAGAAGTTTATTCCAAGGAAAGCATGAATTAAAAATTTTAGGATTGTTTCATTTACATTTCTTTATGGATCCGTGGAATATTTTGGTGCATGATTTTTTGAGAGATGAGGGATTATTCCTCGGATTTCTGAAAATTTTGACTGGCAAACCAGAAGAGCTCTCCAGAAGTCTTCTGGGTGACCACATTAGCATGTGTGTTGCGATTCTGCGTGTTGAATAACTATTAGTGATAACATGTTTCCACCTCGATTCACGATGCCGTGTGTGTGTGTGTGTGTGTGTGTGTGTGTGTGTGTGTTTGTGTGTGTGTGTTTATGTGTGTGTGTGTGTGTGTGTGTGTGTGTGTGTGTGTGTGTGTGTGTGTGTGTGTAAATGTGTCTGTGTGTGTATGTGTATGTGTGTGTGTGTGTGTGTGGTGTTATCTGTTAGCTTTGCAACTTTTTAAAATTATACTTTGTCCCTGAACTAAGTATAGCTACCATATATATATATATATATATATATATATATATATATATATATATATATATATATATATATATATATATATATATATATATATATATATATATATATATATATATATATATATATATATATATATATATATATATATATATATATATATATATATATATATATATATATATATATATATATATATATATATTTTTTTTTTTTTTTTTTATGTAAGAGGGGCACTGCCCTACAGCAAAAAGAAAAAAAAACAAGACCTACTAAGGTGCCAGTCGTTAAAAGAAAAAAATATCAAATTTAGAGAAGAAACGTCTTGAGAGGGTAAGTTATAGGGAGAGGGATATCGAAGCAGGCAGGGAGAATGAACCCGTGCAGCCCTTCTAAAAAAGCAAACTCTAGAGCTTTTTTTTTTTTTTTTCATCTCAGCTCCTCAGCTCCTCTGATTGTCACGTCTCTCATCCACCACCGAAATGTTGCACCCCTTTCTATCTTTAAATGTTGTTTCCATTAATTTCCTAAATGCATGTCTCCTCCTCTCTCTCCCTTTGCATGCCTATACCAATGTTCTAAATTCTTGCGAACGGAACGATTTCCAGAGGAGTATCAAGGTGCTACTTGAATAAAATTAACCAGCTATGTTTAATAATTCCCTGACTTTTTGGTAGCGGTAAGCTGTGCAAGCTTGTTTCCTTTTCTTTCTGTCGGCATTCTACCATTTTAGCTCCAATAACCTTAAGTCGCTGGAGGCGAGTTACTCCAATGATACAATTCTTCGCGATTCTGTAGCCACAGTGAGAAAAGCTATTAAGCTCCCCACGTAAGAAGTAGCCAAAGCCAGTACGTCACCAGGAAGGGCTGGCACCCTGAGGCAGAGGGAACTCTTGTAGCAGACTGGTGAAGCAGGGCGTGGGCCAACCATACCAGCGTGGACGCCACATCACATTCTGGAAAATAAATAAATAGATACATACATACAAATAAATAAATAGGTAAACAAATAAATACAAATAAATAAAATTATAAGAACAAGAACAACAACAACAATAATAATAATAGACAATAATCATAATAATAATAATATTATTATTATTATCAATAATAATAACAATAATAAACATAATAATAATAACAATAATAATAATAATAATAATAATAATAATAATAATAATAATAATAACATTAATAATAATAATAATAATGATAATAATAATAATAATAATAATAATAATAATAATAATAATAAAAACAATCAACAACTGTAGTCCCTAGTCATTAAGGAACAATTTGCTGATTGTAATGTGTGCTGTGAACATGGATTGTTATTGTAGCATTGATAATTTCTTACAGCTCATAATACTGAACTAGATGTTAAGTTTTACTTCCAGCATGCAGTTTTATGACATAGTTATAGTGTGTATTTTGCAGTGAATGGTTACAATATTTATTTTTCTCATTTAATCGTATTAATATACTGTAATTTGGGAAATTTTCAAGCAACCATATATATATATATATATATATATATATATATATATATATATATATATATATATATATATATATATATATATATATATATATATATATATATATATATATATATATATATATATATTCTTAACATGCATCCCCTGATTATACCCCCGAGTAATTGCATCCTTCTCTGTCCACTCCCACCCCTCATGGACCATTTTTTACTCTGCCATACTGTTCGTGTTTTTTCTCTCTTTTATGCTCCATAGATCCAATGCTATCCAAGTCTTCACCTTGGCTGGCCTCACCGCCGTGGGGAACACCAATAATGATGGCTGATGGCTGAGCGTGCACATATATCTCTTCCCCTCCCTGAGAGCCGAGGAACCACAACACCGAAGCAGCATCCCAGTGTTGTCTAAACCACTTCGGGGATTTGCCAGGCCTAATGACACCCCTGGTGACACCGACGGCAACCCCCAGTGGCGTTCCTACTGTGTGATCTTCCCCCCTCCAGCCCCACGCCCTGAGTTGTTGGGTCGCTTTCCTGTCGTCTCAGCAAGGGGTACTCGTCCTCCGGATAAGCTATGCAGCTCCCGGCATTGGGGCTGAGCATCGGGCGCGCACAGTGGTGGGGACGTGCCGTGTCTGATGGCGAGCCAACGCCACCGAAGGCCTCCTCTGTGAACCACCTCTGACTACGACCCCGCCCGCCACCCTCACAGGACGACGGGACCTCACCTACCACAGGACAACCAGACTATAACAAAGACACTCGTCGATAGACTTCACAGTGTATATTATGTTCTATTATATATTATTATATGTTCCCCATATCCACAGCAGCACGGGTGGTTTTCCACCAGCACGGGTGGGATTCTCCAGTCCCATGAGGCTCCTGGGGAACCAGGCCTAGGTGACTCCCGACTCTGACCCTGGCCGACCTGTCGTCCAAGAAGTCACAGAGCAGGCGCTCAACTGGGGCAGGCAGGCCCAGGTGAAGAATCTTGTACTTCAAGCCCAGGTGCCACACACGATCAAACGCCTTACTCACGTCATGCAGGATCAGGTTACACAGGAATCCACCCGCTTGGTGTACGAGTATGGCCATGGTCTCGGTGGCCAGATCGATGGCGTGTACAGTGCCTCTGCCACTACGGAAGCCGTACTGTGCTGGATGCAGGTGGTTACCAGCCTCCAGGTGGACGCGAAGCCGTGAGGTGACAATCCTCTCAAGTAGTTTCCCAGGTACTTCAAGCAGGAAGATGGGCCGGTAGCTCTCAGGGTGCGTGAGAGGCTTGCCGGCCTTGGGTATCATCCTCATCTCGGCTTGTTTGAACCCATCGGGAAAGTAGCCGGCAGAGAGCGCCGCGTTAAAAATGGCCCGAAGTCTGGAAAGAGCTGAATCTGGAAGATATGAGAGTATAGTTCTTTTAACCTACTTCCTCCCGGGCAGGTCGGCCTCCCGCGTTTCACAGCGGCGACAAGCTCCTGGAAGGAAATAAGACAGTCCAGAGGAGAGGTACCAGTGAGACGGGCAGGGTCAGCGTTGTCATAAGGGTAGATCCTCTGCACGGCAGCGGCCATGTAATCCAGCACGAGGTCGTTATCGTCAAAGTCGTCGTCGTAGTCTTCCCTGTAAATATGGTCCCAGATGGATGTAAAAAGTCGTTCTTTGTCAGGGTTGGTGTATTTCTTGTCTCTTGTGACGTTAATTAGATAAGTGTCAGGTCCCGTTGTTCTCCCTGAGAGGCATTTAATCTCTCGCCAGAACTTCCTGGGATCACGGGTGCTGGCAGCCAGGCCAGCCAGCCTCCTACCCCAGTGTTACCTAGCCTCTGTCCGTCGTGAATCCTGCAGTGCAACCTTTAGCTGGGAGTACTGCCTGTAATCGTCATAAGTCCAGCCTCTCAGCATCGCTCTTTCACGCAGTGCTCGAAACTGTATTCTGAGCAGCTGCGTAGTCCGGGAAGACCTTGGGGTAGACCTGAGTTTGAAAGAAGTCTGCGGTATATGTCGGTCGGCTGTTGTCTTTACCGTAGTCATCCAAGTCTCTAAAGCATCGTCAATTTCCTCTAAGGTACCATGACTAACGTCAGGGAGCTCTGTCATCTGTAGGGCGTCGTCCTCTTTGAAAGGTAAATGTTTTGGTGCTGGGAATAAGAATGGGGGAGGTGGAGATGTCGAGGATGACAGGAACATGGTCACTAGTCGTAAGAGGGCCAGGTGAAAGGGAATAGTGGAGAAAACTGGCTCTATTAGTCGGGGCGATGTCAGGGGAGGAAGAAGTTTGATGGTTGAAGAAGGTGGGGAAATGGGGTTCAATGTGACATGCAGTGTGTCGGCGTAGGTAGTCTACGATGTCTGTACCAACTTGGTTAGTGGTGGTGTACCCAAGATAGGGATGTCGAAGTCCTCGTTCGAGAAGATAATCCATGACATGTTCTCTCGGACGTACTCGAGTACCACTTGCTTCACTTCAGGTGGGCTGGTGTGACACAGGATAAGGCTCCCATGCCGCAGGCTCTGGTCGAGTTCATTGGGGGTGGTAAAAGTCTTCTTCCTCTTACTGTTCTTGGTGATGAAATCGAACCGGACGTCTTCATAGATGCTTAGTTCCTGATCGGAGTCCTGCTCCGATGCCTCCGAGGCCTCATCGCTGGAGGAGGAGGGAGCAGAAGAGGCCACAGAACCAGCATCGTCAGAGGCGGGGGGGGCATCGGTGGTTGAGTGAGAGGCTGTGGGCACTAGAGGGGCAGTGTGGGCAGCTCCCATGGAGAAGGCCCTAATGATCGCCTCCGGGGCTTGGAAGGGTGGTGGAGGGGGTAGCTTCACATCAGGCTGACCGTTCTCGGCCAGGCTCGCCGAGAGGGTCTGCTGGAAGCAGCCCGGGGATGAGGCATTGGCCAGATGTGCATGGAAAAGGCAAATTAGGCCATCCAGGGTCTTGCTGGGGTCTAGGGTAGGATGTCTGGTGGGAGAAGGGGTCGCTTGAGCAGCCTGGGCGTAGGAGGTGTTCCACTGCTTAGCCTGGGCCTGTCGTACTGCGGCTTCCTTCCTTTTGATGGCCTCCTTGCGGGTGGGGCATCGCATAGCTCTAGCACTGTACTCTTCTCCGCAGCTGAGGCACTTTTTTGTGGAGGCTGTGCAGTCCCTGTAGGAGTGTTCAATGATGCTGCATTCTGAACAGCGCACGTAGTCCGGTGGCTGGGGGCAACTCCTGGTGGGGTGATTCTCCACCGCGTTGCACCTGTTGCAGGTCAGGAGGGGGGTGTAAATCTCCTGCCTCATCTGGTGTCCCGGAACGTGGATCTGGAAGAGGTGGATTCCTTCTGAGATCGCCTTTCTGGCCATATCGCTGTCTTTAAACGTTATCTTAATCGTGGTGGAGTGTGGGAACTTGAATACACTCTCAGCCACGGCCCAGTCGTGCTGCGCTCTAACCTCGGCGATGATCTTCTCCGGTGAGTGTTCGTATATCAGGTCGTCTAGGGCAGCGCAAATTACAGTACGCTGGGCACGTAGTTCCGGTGGGACAACGGGAGTGAATCCCTCGATGGCCAGGCGGGCGGGGATGCCATTCTGGAAGATGGCATCTGCGTCCTTGTCCGTGGGGGTGAGGACCACGACAGCATCGTTGGCAGGGATAAGTCTGGTGACCTTTACCCCAGGGGCCAGGATGGCCAGAAGCTGTCGTCAAACCCCTATGTCCCTGGGGCGAGGGTGCTTTATTTTGACTCGACCCATGGTGTCGGTCAGATCATGGCTACGGTGGGAAGGCAGCCGTGCATGAGAGCCAGAGGTCACGCGTCGTAAACACTAGTCCTGGGCACTTTAGGGTGTAGGTACAAGTAGATCCTGCTTACCGTTGTGGGTTAAATCCTGGGCACTGTGGAGGGGTAGATCCTGGGCACTGTATGGGGTGAATCCTGGGTACTGTGGGTAAATCCCGGGCACTGTGGAAGAGTAGATCCTGGGCACTGTATGAGATAAATCCTGGGCACTGTGGAGGGAGAAACGCGCTGGGGAAATACTTTGCTCCTGGGCACTGCACTACACTTTTGGAGATAAAACACAAAAGGAAAAACACAAAAGGAAAAACACTACACGAAAAACACAATGCGGCACGTGGCAGCCCGGCGAACCAGCCGCTGCGGAGTCTGGCTGCCGAGTGAGGCACGCGGGGCCTAGAGTGGGACGGGGCAGCTGCCTGCTGATAGTTCCTGCCGCTGTGAAGGCTGGCTGCCGAGTGAGACGCGCGGGGCTGAGAATGGGGCGGGGCGGCTGGCCGCTTATTGGCTGAGAGCGACGCTCCCAGTAAGAGGCCGAGCGGCTCGCCGATGGCCGAGAAATGTGTCCTCCTAAGGATGGGAACGGCTGAGCCTTAAGGCAGGTCCACACGCTACGTTTTGCACAACCTTTTGTCTGCGCAGTCTTAAGACGGAATGAAAACCTTACAATTTCATTGTGTCTACACGGTACCATGATGTTTGCACCAGTTTCGCTCAGTTTTGTTAACATCGTCATGGAGGAGGTACTCCTTTTGTCAATTTTGACGTGTTGTGTTGTGAAAAAAAAAAAAAAAAAGATTGGAATGTCACAGAAGTTCCCGTCGTTCAAAGTGGTCGCGAAAGTGGCTTTTGAAAAGGCACAATTTCTCCCATATTAAATTACTGCGTGAACTACGTGATGAGCCTAATGATTGGCGCAATTACTTGCGAATGGACATAGAAACATATACTTATTTATTGGAACTAGTGACACCCCATATCATTAAAGAAAATACGTGTATGAGAACAGTAATTTCACCACATGAAAGGCTAACAGAAACGTTAAGATTTTTGGCAACTGGCAGAAGTTACAAAGACCTTGAATTCACAACAATCATCTCCAAACAAGCACTAAGTAAAATCATTCCCGAAACATGTGAAGCTGTCTTCAAGGTGCTGATGAATGAATATTTGAAGGTAAGTTATAATGCTATTGTCTAGAAAAAAAATAAAAAAATAAAAAACATTTTACATGAATCTGAAAAGTAAATATAAGATTTGCACAAAAGATAGGCCAAATAGAATTACAATTACTTGCAAGTAGTTCAGATTGGTTTAAATGTTGACACGTAGTTTGCAAGGGAAGAGTGGGTCACATCTTGATGGGCGTCTGTTTGTCTTCCTTGTCCACCTTCCTGTGGGCTGATGCTTGAAACTGGCGTAATTTGCCCAGTTGTTGCATACCCTTGAGTGTGCAAATGCTGTTCAGGGACGTAGTTATGCGCTACAGGCTGCGGCTGCTGCGAGATGGAGTGGTACTGTGCAACTGTTGATGGAAGAGTATGTGGCATTCTAAATTGTTGGGGCATATTCTGTTGACACCAGTTCCTTTCATTCACGAATCCAAAATCATCTTGTCGCTGGCTTGTGATATCAACAATTTTAAAGTTTCTCGTAAGCGCGTCCAACTCTGCTTCGAATAACACGTCGGAAATTAGTTTTTGAGCGACTGCGTTTTGGGAACAAGCGACGCCTCGGAGTTTATTTGCCACATGCTTTCCAAATACCGTAAAAGCATCATCTGCCTGTAGCGACTCCAGTTTCCTTCCTACCAACCTCATAACTTCAGTTGTGTCATCCTCATTTGGAACTCCCTTTCTCTTACGAGCTGAAGAGTTAGATCTTGAAGAATTACGAGACAATATCTTGCTACTATGGATAGTTGACTCTTCGGATATAGGAGTAGCAGTTGCTTCACTCCGTCCACTGTCAGTAGCATCTTCATGAACATCCTCTTCCACCTGGAAATAATAAATAATTCAATTAATACAATAAAAGATGTGAAATTAGTAAATGTTTTTTTTTGCAAATAAGGTTGAAAAAAATAAATAAAAAAAAACATTGGTCTACAAAAGATAGAGATTACATTTATCAATTTCGATTTAGTTTTCGAGTTTTTAACTGATTTTTTTTTTTTTTAACTTGGTCGGAGCTTTAGATTTCTACACAAAAATCGCTGAATAACTCAACAACTATATCGAAATTCAAAAATGTAATTTTTACCAATTGTATAGCAATGTCTGTTGATTCCTATGCTGATAACCGTATTACTCTAATGCCAAAATCGATATAGTTATAATCTACTTAATTATGAGCTCGACACCTGATTTCTACGAATAACAATTATGTTATCCATACGAGTGTAAAATTTAAGATACATAGCTGCAATAAAAAAAAATATTTTCTTTGCTTTCAAATCATTTAATTTCTTTTCAGTTTCCCAAGAGTGAAGAGGAGTGGCTGGAGGTTGCAGCTCAGTTTGAAAGAATGTGGCAGTTCCCTCATTGCTTAGGAAGCACTGATGGGAAACATACTTCACGGTAGACTCCCTTCAGCACGTGAGTAATGCCTCGTCTACGAGTAATCCAGCACAAAGTTCTCTACTGGAAAAACCGTAAGTTTGACCTAAGTAACGTTTACAGACAGTACGACCCTGACATCATCCTCATTAACAGCCATGAACTAAGTGACGAGACAAGATTTAAGATTCCAGGCTTTAGAGTTGACCAACAAAACTTTAGTAATACAGCAAATGACGGGGTTGCCATTGCAGTCAAGGGCAACATACGACACAAAATTAAGGAGGATTGATTATCAGAAACCCGCGCACTAGAGAGCGACACTCCTGACGAACCTATTCTAATTGCCACTAGTTACCTTCCGCCACGGCGACCATACTTACCACACCCAGACTATCTGCGCCTACTTCGCCAACAGACACCAGTTTTCTTATTAAGCGACCTGAATGCTCGACATCCCTATCTTGGGTACACCACCACTAACCAAGTTGGTACAGACATCGTAGACTACCTACGCCGAAACACCGCATGTCACATTGGACCCCATTTCCCCACCTTCTTCAACCATCAAACTTCTTCCTCCCCTGACATCGCTCCGACTAATAGAGCCAGTTTTCTACACTATTCCCTTTCACCTGGCCCTCTTACGACTAGTGACCATGTTCCTGTCATCCTCGACATCTCCACCACCCCCATTCTTATTCCCAGCACCAAAACATTTACCTTTCATAGGACCGACTGGGACGCTTTCAAAGAGGACGACGCCCTACAGATGACAGAGCTCCCTGACGTCAGTCATGGTACCTTAGAGGAAATTGACGATGCTTTAGAGACTTGGATGACTACGGTAAAGACAACAGCCGACCGACATATACCATAGACTTCTTTCAAACTCAGGTCTACCCCAAGGTCTTCCCGGACTACGCAGCTGCTCAGAATACAGTTTCGAGCACTGCGTGAAAGAGCGATGCTGAGAGGCTGGACTTATGACGATTAAAGGCAGTTCTCCCAGCTAAAGGTTGCACTGCAGGATTCACGACGGACAGAGGCTAGGTAACACTGGGGTAGGAGGCTGGCTGGCCTGGCTGCCAGCACCCGTGATCCCAGGAAGTTCTGGCGGGAGATTAAATGCCTCTCAGGGAGAACAACGGGACCTGACACTTATCTAATTGACGTCACAGGAGACAAGAAATACACCAACCCTGACAAAGAACGACTTTTTACATCCATCTGAGACCGTATTTACAGGGAAGACTACGACGACGACTTTGACGATAACGACCTCGTGCTGGATTACATGGCCGCTGCAGTGCAGATAACCTACCCTTATGACAACGCTGACCCTGCCCGTCTCACTGGTACCTCTCCTCTGGACTGTCTTATTTCCTTCCAGGAGCTTGTCGCCGCTGTGAAACGCGGGAGGCCAACCTGCCCGGGAGGAAGTAGGATTAAAAGAACTATACTCTCATATCTTCCAGATTCAGCTCTTTCCAGACTTTGGGCCATTTTTAACGCGGCGCTCTCTGCCGGCTACTTTCCCGATGGGTTCAAACAAGCCGAGATGAGGATGATACCCAAGGCCGGCAAGCCTCTCACGCACCCTGAGAGCTACCGGCCCATCTTCCTGCTTGAAGTACCTGGGAAACTACTTGAGAGGATTGTCACCTCACGACTTCGCGTCCACCTGGAGGCCGGTAACCACCTGCATCCAGCACAGTACGGCTTCCGTAGTGGCAGAAGCACTGTGCACGCCATCGCTCTGGCCACCTAGACCATGGCCATACACCAAGCGGGTGGATTCCGGTGTAACCTGGTCCTGCGTGACGTTAGTAAGGCTTTTGATCGTGTGTGGCACCTGGGCTTGAAGTACAAGATTCTTCACCTGGGCCTGCCTGCCCCAGTTGAGCGCCTGCTCTGTGACTTCTTGGACGACAGGTCGGCCAGGGTCACAGTCAGGAGTCACCTAGGCCCTGCCTTCCCCCTAGCCACGAGAGTCCCGCAGGGCAGTGTAATCTCGCCGATGCTGTACAGCATCTACACCAGCGACTGCCCTGTCTCAGACGCCGGAATCAATGTACGCTATGCTGATGATGTTTCACAGGTTTTTTTTCCACCCAGGCCGCTCCAGCAGGATGCTGAACGCCCGCACTGGTAGAGAGATCGCCCGAATCAAAGCCTTCGAGAGATAATGGAGGATCAGGACCAACGTGGCCAAGTTCGCCGTCATCCCCCTTGCTACCAAGACCCCCACCCCACTGCTACTTGACGGAGATACTTGACGGAGATGATGTCGGGTTCAGACCCAGAGGTTCACTCTTGGGCTTGCCCGTCTCATCCATGGGGTACACAACTCACGTGGCCAGAGCGAAAACTATGACTCTCTGAGGTCCCGGGATGGTGTCATGCCGTGACTCCCCGAGTGACGTGAAAAACCTCTTTGAGACTTAGTTACAGGGGAAGCCTGCCTCCTAGTGGCGCCCGCTGGTAACGTAGGCACAAGCCCGAGGGATTGGGCCTACGGCTAAAGTGCTTACCCCGCGAGATGAATGTGGGGCGGGGAGTTGGACAAATATTCCATCCTCCCTTCTCAATAAATGTTCATAGAGTAATGGGGCTCCGCCAGGCTTCGGAGCCCAGAACAGCTTCACTGGTCCGGAGTCCTTTCTGCTCCTTCGAGTTCTCTACCTCGTTGGGTGGTGGGCCGTCAGGGTGATTTGCCGAGTCGGTGGGCTAAACCCACTAACCCTCGACAGCGGTAGTCACTCTGGCGTTTCCGGGATGACGGCCCGCTGGTTTGGGGGGTAGCGCTCTTCCTGCCCCCAAGGGCCAGCGGGTTCATGGCTTTGAAATGGGGTACACGGGGTGGATGCGGTCCCAGTCCCCCTCGGGTCCGAGGGGCGTGCATAGAGCCTCCGTGCACGTCCTCTCGGACCCAGAGCGTCCTAGCAGAGCTCGTAGTCTGCGAACGGTTTGTCATGCTGCGGTGGGCCTAGAAGCTCAGGTAGCCAACCGTCTGGCTGAGGGTGGCGTCCTCACAACCGGAATCCTGTCGGGAGCGACCTCGGCAGGTAGGTTTCGCATCGCCTGTGCCGTTGAAGACGGTAGGCGTGAGTAGTGCTGGCTTTAGCCCGCTACCCTATCGTCCCCTCCAAAGGGGTAATTCTTGCCGAAGGTGCCGGCTGCTTGGTAAACAAGCGCCGGTGAACGGCGGCAGAATGGAGAGCTAGTTCTGGGGGAAGAGATGAGTAAAATTCTAAAAGTGTATTTTTTTTTTACACTTTTAACCACCCACCCCCCTAAAAAAAAAAGGTGCAGGAAATGCTGGATATCAAACATATTTTCAGAGCAGAAAAAAATGAGAAACTGATACATATTTCCATAACTAAGAAGGTAGTGGAACAGAAGATAGATGGGGTGAAAAGAAAACTCTAGCATTATAGACTTTGACAAAATAGGGGTGAGAGAAAGTCTTGTGCAGCGAGGCCACAGGAAGTGGGAGGTATCGAGTTAGCAAGATGAGAAGAGTAGTTAACATAAAAATATCGGTAGAAGATAGCAAGAGATGCAACATTGCGCCGATGAGAGAGAGGCTGAAGACAGCCAGTTAGAGGAAAGGAGTAGATAAGACAAAAAAACTTTCGATTCCACCCCATCTAAAAGAGTGGTATGAGTTGAACCCCTCCCCAGACATGTGAAACATAATCCATACATGAACGGATATGGCCCTTGTACAAAGCTAGCACCCTGCGTGAATTGTTTACCTATTAAAGGGCTGGACATCTACGAAAAGAGGTGGAAAAGAGCAGGGTGGTATCATGAGCAAAGGTGTGGATAGGTCATGTACATGTAGGAGTTTGGTTTAGAATATCATTGATGAATAATAGGAAGAGAGTATATGAAAGGACGGAACCCTGAGGAATAGTACTGTTAATATACGAGTATTTAGGAGAAGAACAGTGACCACAGGAGCAATAGAACGGTCAGAAAGGAAATAAAAGGAATTAAATGAAATTAAAGATATAAAACGGTAGTTTAAGGGATTAGACTTTCTTCTTTTTTTCTGATCCCTATTCTGTCCACCTCTCTAATCCAAGAGTTAAGCAGTATTCTCAATCATTCATCCCTGTGTCTGGTAAACTCTGGAACTCCCTGCCTGCTTTTGTATTTCCTCCTTCCTACGACTTGAATTCTTTCAAGAGGGAGGCTTCACGACACTTATCCTTTAATGTTCGAAGATCCTTTTGACGTTTCTTTTGAAACTGGCGCCTAGGTGGGATTTTTTTTTCTCGGCTCTGTGTCCCTTGCCAATTGACACTCTTGCATAAAAATTATAAATAAATAAAAAAACAAATAAACAAATAAAAGATAAATAAATAAATCTTCTTAGGACCAAGCTGACTGTAGGTAAACATCGAGCATGAGGTAAAGGTAGATGTTGATAGAGACATCTGGAAGAGTTTGACTAGGCAAGGTAGAAGCACGGAGGTGTAGTTTCGGAGAAAAGGAGAGACCCCATTAGGACTAAAACCATTCTGAGGGTTAAGGCCAGCAAAAGCATGGAACACACCACTGTGAATGTTCTTGATGGGTATCATGAAGCAGTCATAGGATGGAGGATAAAGAGGAACAAACCCTAAATCATCCAATATAGAGTTTTTAGCAAAGGTCTGAGCGAAGAGTTCAACTTTAGAAATAGACGAGATGGCAGTTGTGCCATCAGGTTGAAATAAATGAAAAAAAAGATGAATAAACAAAGTTACTGGAGATGTTTTTGTCTAGGTGCCAGAAATCACGAGGGGAGTTAGATCTTGAAAGATTTTGACATTTTCTATAGATGAAGGACATTTGACTCGTTGAGGAACAGACTCGGCATGATTTCGGACAGAAATATAAAGCGCATGAGATTCTGGTGATAGAAGGTTCAAGTACCTTTTGTGGTTACCTTTATCATATACAGCACGAGAACACACTGTGTTATACCAAAGTTTGGAAGGTTTAGGTTGAGAGAAAGAGTGAGGAATGTACGCTTCCATGCCAGACAGAATAATGCCTGTTATGCGCTCAGCACACAGAGACGAGTCTCCGACACGGAAGCAGTAGTCATTCCAAGGAAAATCAGAATAATACCTCCTCAGATTCCCCAAATTAATAGGGCCAAACCGCCAGAGGCACCACTAGTTTGTGGGAATCCTGAGGTGGGATTGGAGCGATAGAAGATACATATAAGAGGTTGTGATCAATGGAGCCCAACGGAAAGGATAGGGTGACAGCAAAAGCAAAAGGATTAGAAGTGAAGGAAAGGTAAAGAACGTTAGGCGTATCTCCAAGACGGTCAGGAATATGAGTACGGTGTTGCACCAGTTATTCTAGACCATGATTCAGGATAGGAAAATTAAAGGATAGTTCCATAGAATGGTCAGTGAAGGGAGAGGAAAGCCAGAGCTGACAGTGAACATTGCTCTCCACAAATGGATATCTCCTCAAAAGGAAAGAGTCAGAACATGTTCAACTTTGGAAGTTAAGTAGTCAAAGAATTTCTTATAGTTAGTGAAGTTAGGTGAGAAGTATACAACACAGATAGATATAGTTCGATAGTTCGAGAGTGACTCTGTAGTCACTGCCAGATGATGGAAAATTCTGAAGATTCCAGAGCGGAGCGTGAGCACGAGGGCAGGTTAAGTTATTGCGCATATAGACGCAATTCAGCTTTGGATTTAAAATGACGGTAGTGAATTTAGGAGGGAACAGAGAAGGAGCCACTCTCAATTGCCTCAGACACCTGTGTTTCAGTGAGAAAAAAAAATGTGGTTTTGTGGAAGTGAGGTGGTGTTCTACATATTGAAAATTAGATATAAGACCGTGAATGTCATTAATGTGACAGAAATTAATGAAGTTGGAAGGGTGTCAAGACACTTAGGGTCGATACCGGAAGAGCAGTTCAAAGTCAGGGACACAGTCCAAAGTAGGGACATTTGTGTCAAGACAGTCCACAGTAGGGACATTTGTGTCAAGACACTTAGGGTCGATACCCTAACAGTCCAAAGTAGGGACATTTGTGTCAAGACACTTAGGGTCGATACCGGAAGAGCAGTTCGACCTGGGGACGTTTTCGGTCCCTCCCTAGATGGGGACTGCGAGGTTGGTGTAGGAGTTGCCATACGAGTATTTAGTTTAGAATTTAAAGTGAAGTGTGTGTGTGTGTGTGTGTGTGTGTGTGTGTGTGTGTGTGTGTGTGTGTGTGTGTGTGTGTGTGTGTGTGTGTAATTAGGTGGATGTACTCGTAATTTTGTGTGAAGGAAGAAATTTGTCTTGACAGGG
Source organism: Scylla paramamosain (assembly GCF_035594125.1). NCBI lineage: Eukaryota > Metazoa > Arthropoda > Malacostraca > Decapoda > Portunidae > Scylla > Scylla paramamosain. The sequence continues at coordinate 2,032,615 of NC_087170.1, read as the reverse complement.
GAGGCTGTGACTGCCCCCTTATGTTGCGAGATCACAGATGGGTTATTGATGAGTTCACAGCACCCTATGATCCAGTTTCTGAAACCTCTCTAGTAGTAATTTATTTATTTTTTTTTATGTAGGAAGGACAATGGCCAAGGGTAACAAAAATCCAATAAAAAAAAAATATGCCCACTGAAATGCCAGTCCCATAAAAGGGTCAAAGCAGTGGTCAAAAATTGATGAATAAGTGTCTTGAAACCTCCCTCCTGAAGGAATTCAAGTCATAGGAAGGTGGAAATACAGAAGTAGGCAGGGAGTTCCAGAGTTTACCAGAGAAAGGGATGAATGATTAAGAATACTGGTTAACTCTTGCGTTAGAAAGGTGGACAAAATAGGGGTGAGAGAAAGAAGAAAGTCTTGTGCAGCGAGGCCGCGGAAGGAGAGGAGGCATGCAGTTAGCAAGATCAGAAGAGCAGTTAGCGTGAAAATAACTCAGTTAGAGGAGAGGAGTTGATGAGAGGAAAAGCTTTCGATTCCACCCTGTCTAGAAGAGCAGTATGAGTGGAACCCCCCCAGACATGTGAAGCATACTCCATACATGGACGGATAAGGCCCTTGTACAGAGTTAGCAGCTGGGGGGTTGAGAAAAACTGGCGGAGACGTCTCAGAACGCTAACGTCATAGAAGCTGTTTTAGCTAGAGATGAGATGTGAAGTTTCCAGTTCAGATTATAAGTAAAGGACAGACCGAGGATGTTCAATGTAGAAGAGGGAGACAGTTGATTGTCATTGAAGAAGACGGGATAGTTGTCTGGAAGGTTGTGTCGAGTTGATAGATGGAGGAATTGAGTTTTTGAGGCATTGAACAATACCAAGTTTGCTCTGCCCCAATAGGAGGAGGCAGTAGACACCTGCCGAAACGATAATTACTCCCAGTGAGGTCTAAAGCACTGTTCAGGGGGTGCTGTGAACTTATCATTAAAACCAGCTGTGACCTCACTGAACGTTTCCCTTTGTGTCTCACAACACAAGGGGGCAGTCACAGCCTGCCCTCTAATGACAACTCTCTTCCTCCACACAAAACTACAAGCACCTTTTAACATACACACCCTTCACTCAAAAATTTTAAAATCATGGCGACTCCTACATCAGCCTCGAAGTCCCCATCTGGGGAGGGGACCATAAATGTCCCCAGGTCGGACTGCCTTTCTGTCGACGACCCTAAGTGTCTTGACACCCCCCTCAACTTTTTCTTCATTAACTTCTGCAACATTCGCGGTCTAAGATCTAATTTTCAATCTGTAGAACACCATCTCTCCTCTTCTAGACCTCATCTTCTTTTCCTCACTGAAACTCAGGTGTCTGATTCAACTGACAGTAGCTCCTTTTCTGTTCCCTCCTACTTTTTCTATCCTCATGTTCGATCCAAAGCTGGATGCTGCGTTTATGTGCGCAATGACTTAACCTGCTCTCGTGCCCACGCTCTTGAATCTTCTGAGTTTTCCACCATCTGGCTACGACTACAGAGTCATTTTCATACTAAATTTATCTGTGCTGTATACCTCTCTCCTAACTCCTCTGACTATAAGAAATTCTTTGACTACTTAACTTCCAAAGTGGAGCACATTCTGACCCTCTTCCCTTTTCCAGAGATCTCCTTTCCTGGAGACTTCAATGTTCACCACCAGCTTTGGCTTTCCTCTTTCTTCACTGACCATCCTGGTGAACTAGCCTACAACTTTGCTATCCTCCATGAACTAGAGCAACTGGTGCAACACCCTACTCGTATTCCTGACCGTCTTGGAGGTACGCCCAACATTCTTGATCTTTTCCTGACCTCTAATCCTGCTTATGCTGTCACCCTTTCTTCTCCGTTGGGCTCCTCCGATCACAATCTCATATCTTTATCTTGTCCAATCACTCCAGTCCCTCCTCAGGATCCTCCTAAGCGAAGGTGCGTCTGGCGTTTTGCCTCTGATAGTTTGGGGGACCTGAGGAGGTATTTTGCTGATTTTCCTTGGAATGACTACTGCTTCCGTGTCAGAGACCCGTCTTTGTGTGCTGAGCGCATATACAGAGGTGATAGTGTCTGGCATGGAGGCATACATTCCTCACTCTTTCTCTCGTCCTAAACCTTCTAAACCTTGTTTAACACAGCTTGTTCTCGTGCTATACATGATAGAGAGGTGGCCCACAAAAGATACTTAAGCCTTCCATCACCAGAATCTCATGCACTTTATATTTCTGCTCGGAACCATGCAAACTCTGTTCTCCAACTAGCCAAAAACTCTTTCATTAACAGAAAATGTCAAAACCTTTCAAGATCTAACTCCCCTCGTGATTTCTGGCATCTAGCCAAAAATATCTATAATAACTTTGCTTCTTCTTCTTTCCCTCCTCTTCTTCAATAAGATGGCACCACTGCTGTCACATTTATTTTTAAAGCTTTTTTCTTTGCTCAAACCTTTGCTAAAAATTCTACCTTGGACGATTCTGGGTTTGTTCCTCCCTCTCCTACACCCTCTGACTACTTCATGCCTCCTATTAAAATTCTTCGCAATTATGTTTTCCATGCCTTCGTTGGCCTAAACCCTTGGAAGGCTTATGGACCTGATGGGGTCCCTCCTATTGTTCTCCGAAACTGTGCCTCCGTGCTTGCACCTTGCCTAGTCAAACTCTTTCAGCTCTGTCTGTCAACATCTACCTTTCCTACTTGCTGGAAGTTTGCCTACATTCAACCTGTTCCTAGAAAGGGTGACCGCTCAAATCCCTCAAACTACCGTCCTATTGCTTTAATTTCCTGCTTATCTAAAGTTTTTGAATCTATCCTCAACAGGAAGATTCTTAAACATCTATCACTTCACAACCTTTTATCTGATCGCCAGTATGGGTTCCGTCAGGGCCGCTCTACTGGTGATCTTCTGGCTTTCCTTACTGAGTCTTGGTCATCCTCTTTTAAAGATTTTGGTGAAACTTTTGCTGTTGCCTTGGACATATCAAAAGCCTTTGATAGTGTCTGGCACAAAGCTTTGATTTCCAAACTACCCTCTTACGGTTTCTATCCTTCTCTCTGTAACTTCATCTCAAGTTTCCTTTCTGACCGTTCTATTGCTGCTGTGGTAGACGGTCACTGTTCTTCTCCTAAATCTATTAACAGTGGTGTTCCTCAGGGTTCTGTCCTGTCACCCACTCTCTTCTTATTATTCATTAATGATCTTCTAAACCAAACTTCTTTTCCTATCCACTCCTACGCTGATGATACCACCCTGCACTTTTCCACGTCTTTTCATAGACGTCGAACCCTTCAGGAGGTAAACATATCACGCAGGGAAGCCAGAGAACGCCTGACTTCCAATCTTTCTAAAATTTCTGATTGGAGCAGAGCAAACTTGGTATTGTTCAATGCCTCAAAAACTCAATTCCTCCATCTATCAACTCGACACAACCTTCCAGACAACTATCCCCTCTTCTTCAATGACACTCGACTGTCCCCCTCTTCTACACTGAACATCCTCGGTCTGTCCTTTACTTATAATCTGAACTGGAAACTTCACATCTCATCTCTAGCTAAAACAGCTTCTATGAAGTTAGGTATTCTGAGACGTCTCCGCCAGTTTTTCTCACCCGCCCCCAGCTGCTAACTCTGTACAAGGGCCTTATCCGTCCATGTATGGAGTATGCTTCACATGTCTGGGGGGGTTCCACTCATACTGCTCTTCTAGACAGAGTGGAATCAAAAGCTTTTCGTCTCATCAACTCCTCTCCTCTAACTGACTGTCTTCAGCCTCTCTCTCACCACCGCAATGTTGCATATCTAGCTGTCTTCTACAGCTATTTTTATGCTAACTGCTCTTTTGATCTTGCTAACTTCATGCCTCCCCTCTTTCCGCGGCCTCGCTGCACAAGACTTTCTTCTTTCTCTCACCCCTATTCTGTCCACCTCTCTAACGCAAGAGTTAACCAGTATTCTCAATCATTCATCCCTTTCTCTGGTAAACTCTGCAACTCTCTGCCTGCTTCTGTATTTCCACATTCCTATGACTTGAATTGCTTCAAGAGAGAGGTTTCAAGACACTTATCCACCAATTTTTGACCACTGCTTTGACCCTTTTATGGGACTGGCATTTCAGTGGGCATTTTTTTATTAGATTTTTGTTGCCCTTGGCCAGTATCCTTCCTACATAAAAAAAAAAAAAGATAATTAGAAAGATCAGAAGCCAAGCGTTCTGTGGCTTCCCTGCGTGATATGTTTACCTCCTGAAGGGTTGGACGTCTATGAAAAGAGGTGGAAAAGTGCAGGGTGGTATCATCAGCGTAGGAGTGGATAGGACAAGAAGTCTGGTTTAGATGATCATTAATGAATAATAAGAAGAGAGTGAGTGACAGGACAGAACCCTGAGGAACACCACTGTTAATAGATATTGGAGAAAAACAGTGACCCTGTACCACAGCAGCAATAGAACTGTCAGAAAGGAAACTTGAGATGAAGTTACAGAGAGAAGGATAGAAACTGTAGGAGGGTAGTTTGGAAATCAAAGCTTTGCGCCAGACTCTATCAAAAGCTTTTGATATGTCCAAAGCAACAGCAAAAAGTTTCACAAAAATCTCTAAAAGATTGTCTAAAATTATCGTTTCAGCAGGTGTCTACTGCCTCCTCCTTATGTTCTTACGTTCTGTGTAACGTGAGAGGGAATTCGACTCTTTAAACACCACAGCAAGGTTCTTATGTTTCAGGAATGAGGTCACCACAGTTTTTTAAGTGTTTTAAAAATTCCCTTTACAGCAAGGAACACCACACATAAGATATGCTTGGTGTACTTAATTCACCAATAAGATTAATGCTTATAAGTATATCCACCTATATGTTTCCCATTCTACAGGCAATATTTGTCCTTGTCTATGACACTGTCATTCTGTGTATCTGTATATGTCTTAAATCTATTTTCAGTAGTGATGCCACAGGGTTCTGAACAGTGATTATATTAAGAAATAGAAGAGTGTTAGGAAATAAAAATGTATTTTAGAGTTAAGACTGTTTTCTTAGTGATGTCAGAGAAACACCAAGGGTAAATATAGATGTTTGCGTTAACTGATTATTGTGTATTTCCTGAAGCGCTTTTAGGTGGATTCTTGCAGTGTAAGTGGCGGCTATATTGAGTCTTGTTCCTACATTGTTGAAATTTGCCTCAAATCTCTTTTTTTTTTTTTTACAGATATCAGAGGGTTTCCAATGGTAAACAGAGATAGCTGATTGAATGGATTCATTCAATCAGCTATCTGTAAAAACCGAAGATATTAGTCTTTATACTATACTGTATACAAAAACCGAAGATATTGGTCCTTTGTAAAAAAGATAAAATAGATAATAATAACACAATAAAATAAAATTAAATAGAAAAAAATGTTATTCCGTTCATTTCAACCTCACTGATTTTATATATATATATATATATATATATATATATATATATATATATATATATATATATATATATATATATATATATATATATATATATATATATATATATATATATATAAAGTGTATTTAGGGTCAGGAGATTCTCTCTAAGGCATACTTCATTGAAGGTGATAGCCAATTCGGCGTTAATGATTTTCTTTAAGGTATTTTCTCTACACCTTAAAAGTGTTCTAACTTCTTTTTCTAAAGGTGTAATGGCTGCGCAATAGCTAGCCATGTGTGCTAGATCCGGATTTCGGGTCTCGTGACTCTTCCTCAGTAGCTTGTAGGTTGGTGTTTCCTCTTCTGTATCTGGAGTAGGAATGACTCTAATGCGGTAGCGTTATGTGTGTGTGTGTGTGTGTGTGTGTGTATATATATATATATATATATATATATATATATATATATATATATATATATATATATATATATATATATATATATATATATATATATATATATATATATATATATATATATATATATATACATTAGTCTTTAAAATTGAATTGTATCCTATTTTTGTTACTCTCAACCTCTCATTTTAACATCAATAGGATTTCATTCAGTACTACAGTATATTTCGGCGACAAATGAATTTAGTTGTTTCAGCTCCACACAAGAGATTTTTCACTTCACTTCCTTCCATCCTGGATGGAGCCGGGACCAGTTCAGCCCAAGCATTTTATCGACATAATTTTATTTCCAGATGTCAAAGACAGGACTGACGATTTTCTGGCGTCGTCTTGTTATCACCGAATTCCAGAAATTTGAATTTCAAGGAGCTGTACAAATGGAAGGAGCGAAATCGAGACAAACAGTCTCTTACACTGGAGCACCTTCAGGGCGCATTTATTGCCTTGTTCTTCGGGACGGGACTAGCAATGGTAGTCCTTATTCTTGAAGTTCATTGCTATTAAGAAATCTCATCTATGTTATCTGAGTTGAAAACAGTAGTAGATTCCATGCATGTAAGTATGTTGTATTTTATGAAAAATAAAAATATACCAAACACTGCACGTGGTGTAAATGACCACAATTCTGACCAAAAGATTTCAAAATGATCATGGCAACTCCTACACCAACCTCAGAGTCCCCATCTGGGGAGGGGACCATAAATGTCCTCAGATCGGACTGCCTTTCTGTCGATGATCCTTAGTGTCTTGACACCCCCCTCAACTTTTTCTTCTTTAACTTCTGCAACATTCGTGGTCTAAGATCTAATTTTCAATCTGTAGAACACCACCTCTCCTCTTCTAAACCTCATCTTCTTTTCCTCAATGAAACTCAGGTGTCTAAGGCAACTGACAGTCCCTTTTCTGTTCTCTCCTACTTTCTCTATCCTCATTTTTTATCCAAAGCTGGATGTTGCGTTTATGTGCGCAGTGAATTAATCAGCTCTTGTGGCCACGCTCTTGAATCTTCCGAGTTTTCCACCATCTGGCTATGAATGCAGAGTCACTTTCAAACCAAATTTATCTGTGCTGTATACCTCTCACCTAACTCCTCTGACTATAAGAAATTCTTTGACTACTTAACCTCCAAAGTGGAACACATTCTGACGCTCTTCCCCTTTTGCAGATCTCCATTTTTGGAGACTTCAATGTTCACTACCAGCTATGGCTTTCCTCTCCCTTCACTGGCCATCCTGGTGAACTAGCCTTCAACTTTGCTATCCTCCACGACCTAGAGCAATTGGTGCAACATCCTACTCGTACTCCTGACTGTCTTGGAGATACGCCCAACATTCTTGACCTTTTCCTGACCTGTAATCCTTCAGCTTATGCTGTCACCCTTTCTTCTCCGTTGGGCTCCTCCGATCACAATCTCATATTTGTATCTTGTCCTATCGCTCCAATCCCTCTTCAGGATCCCTGTAAGCGAAGGTGCCTCTGGCGTTTGCTAGTTGCGGGGGACCTGAGGTATTTTGCTGATTTTCCTTGGAATGACTACTGCTTCCGTGTCTTTCTTACCTACATTCAGCGTGTTTCTAAAGAGCGTGATTGTACTAATCCTTCAAACTACCGAAATATTGCTTTCATTTTTCTACCTCTGTATTATTATTTTTTTAATATATCCTCAACACATTCTTAAGCATCTCTAACTTTATAACTTTATATTATGATCGCTTTATAATATGTTTTATAATATGCCGCTCTATTTCTCTGGCTTTCCTCACCAAGTCTTAGTCATCTTCGTTTAGAGATTTTGGTGAAACCTTCGCTGTTGCCCTAGACATATCAAAAGCTTTTGATAGAACCTAGCACAAAGCTTTGATTTCCAAACTATCCTCATTCTACTTATATCCTTCTCTGTAACTTTATCTCAAGTTTCCTTTCTGACCATTCCATTATTACTGTTGTAGACGGTCACTGTTCTTCTCCTAAGTCTATTAACGGTGATGTTACTCAGGGTTCTGTCCTGTCTCCCACTCTCTTCCTATTATTTATCAATGATCTAAATCAAACTTCTTATCCTATCCACTCCCAAGCTTAGGATACCACCCTGCACTTTTCCTCGTGATTTCACAGACGTCCAACCCGTCAGGAAGTAAACAGCTCATTTAGGGAGCCAGAGAACGGTTTACTTGTGATCTCTTTAAAATTTCTGAATGAGGCAGAGCAAACTTAGTAATGTTTATTAACTTAATTCTTCTATCTGTTAACTCGACACAACCATCCAAATAACTCTGCTTCAATGACACTCAACTGTCCCCCTCTTCTGCACTGAACAACCTCGGTCTGTCCTTCACGAAGTGTATGAGAGATTTCTGGGTTGTATAGAGTATGCAGATTTTGAGGTTTTATTTGACAGTAATATTTCAGTTCATAAAAATGTTGATGTGTTAAACTACTATTGTACCTAAGAAAATTGTGAGATGCTTCCCTAATAACAAACCGTGGTGACAAAAAAAATTGAAAGAACTATTGGATAGGAAAAAGTGTATTCATACCAATAACAATAGAGATATGTTAAAGAGTAATGAAAAGCAAATTGATGACACCATGAATGTATGTAAAATTAATTTAAAAAAAAATAGAATAAATGTTTAGACAAAATGATCCTAAAGCTGTTTCGAATGGGCTTAGACAGTTAACTGGTATCGATAAGAAATCTGCCAATATTATAGTTGATGACACTATGTAACAAAATTTAACTTTTTCTTGCCGTTTGCCCAAAACCATAATTTTCCAGTTATTTCCATCTAAAGAAAAAAAAAATGACGCTAAAACTTTGCTTTTGGGGTTAGAACAATGAATTTATATTTTTGGCTTATTTCAATATAGTATGGGTTACTATTGGTTTTCATGTCAGGTAAAGACCTTTATTAAATTTCATTTGCTTATTTAAATACTTTTAAAAAGTTACAAATAAGTTAAAACAATGAAGGAAAGAATACAAAGTGTTCTGAAGATTTGTTTTTTATTTTAATAAGATCATGCTTGAACTGACCAAATCTAACAAGAAATTTATCATAATTAGAAGAATTTGCTTACATTTAAAAAACCTGCCCAAATCTTTCAAAATGTTCTATTAGACACTTTTAGAAATTTCTTGAACATTTTAGAACATTATATTAAATGTAAACATTTCCAGAATATTCTAGAAGAGTAGAAATATGTAGAAGTATCAAAAATTTTCTAGAATCTACAAAAATTTTCTACAATGATTCAGAATATTCTGAAGAAGGTACAAAAATTTTCTAGAAAGACTGAGAATATTCTGGAACACATTCTAGAAAGACCAAGAATATTCTAGAGTACTACTTGACAATATAAAAATAGGGGCTTGCAGACCACCAGTCAGTTCTGCTTTGGCTGCCTGAGAAGACATATCACAAGAGGTAAAAATGACATCAAGAGGCTTCATTCTTTCTCTAGATGCATTCTGCTACATATGTGGTCAATTCATCAAGACAAGAGCAAAGACGTTCTCCTTGACAGCATCTGGAAAAATGTGTGAAACGTACAAAACATATTTTACTCTACCAGCTGGGCATCTCATTTTGTTTGTGAGCATTGTAAGAGAACACTAGAAGGTAAAATAGCTGTTAGTTTTTCAAGAGTAAAATCCAGTCAAGAATGAAGTATAAAACTAATATACGTTTAACAGAAACTCATACTGTTATTCTTTTATAGGATGGTATAAAGGGGAAAACAGAGCCATGAAATTTGCTATTCCTAAAATATGGGTTGAACCTACTGATCACTCAACTGACTGTTTTTTCTACATTGTGGATCTTTCCAAACGCCGAACTGAGAAAAATGCAACTACTCTTTTCTATCAGGCATTCTATCTTCCATTGCACCAGTACAACACGGTGCTGATCTTCCTTTATCAGCTCCTTCAGAAAGAAGTCAACTATTAGAAGAAATCAGCAAGTCAGAAGATGAGCTGAACAGAGAGGATAACTGTGACATCACATATACAGTTGTAGTCGCAAGGAATCCTTACTACCCAAACCATTGGGACCTCAGTGACCTCATCAGAGATCTTGGTTTGACAAAGTCAAATGGTGAGCTTTTTATTTCAAGGCTGAAGAAATGGGATTTACTTCATGACAGTGTGTAAGTGACCAAGCACAGAAAGTGTTACAAACATTTCTCCAGCTTCTTTGCAAAGGAGCACAGGCTATACTACTGCAATGATGTATAAGGCTTGTTTGATGCTACTGGAATTGTTTGCAATGCAGATGAATGGAGACTCTTCATTGACAGCTCCTCTAAAAGCCTGAAAGTTGTACTTCTGCAAAATATAAACAAGTATCCATCTCTGCTTCTTGTTCATTCTGTGCATCTTTAAGAGGATTACAGCAGTGTAAAGCTTCTACTGGGAATTTTGAACTACAACAAGTATGGTTTGGAAGTTACTGGGTCTTCAAGATGGTGGCTTTTTTTTTTTATGGAACTGTAAAGGGGTTTTACCAATAATCCCTGTTTACTTTGTCTTTGGGATAGTAGAGACAGAGCAGCACATTACCAGAGAAAGCACTGGCCTCCAAGAACTGACCCTACAATGGGAGCACACAGTATCAAACATGAGCAATTGGTGAATCCTCAAAAGGTTTTGTTTCCTTTATTACATATCAAACTGGGTCTCATGAAACTGTTTGTTACAGCTCTTAACAAGGAGTCTGCTGCCTTTATATATCTTCAAGACTTTTTTCTTAAGCTTTCAGAGGCAAAGGTGAAAGCTGGTATCTATATTGGACCACAAGTAAGGAAAAATAGTGAGTGCTCAGAATTTCTACAAAAGCTCACAGAGAATGAGAAAAAAAACCTTGGGAGTGTTTCACATCTGCATTACAGGGCTTTCTTGGCAACATCAAGGCTGATAACTATATAGAACCGGTTGAAGCTTTAGTGAAAAGCTATGGTGAGATGGGTTGCAGAATGTCCTTGAAGGTCCATATCCTAGATACTCACCTCGACAATTTCAAGAATATGGGAGCAAATTCAGAGGAACAAGTGGAGCGCTTCCATCAAGATATAATGAACTCTGAACAGAGATATCAGGGATCCTTCAATGAAAACATGATGGGAGACTACATTTGGGGGCTCATACGTGAAAGTGATTTGTTGTATTCACGCAAATCAAGATAGAACTGTTCATTTTTAATCATAAAAATTAGTTTCAGAAGTTTTAAAATAAATTTTTGTGCCATTTGATTTTTTTTTGTATCCAAGAATGTTGAAATTTATTAAATTTAGATATTTTGGGGCAAAATGTCATTCTAAAACCACAAAAGAAAAGATTTGGAAAATAACACATGTTTGCCAAAGACAAAAATCGTGTTACATAGTAATAATCCTTCAGATTTTTACATGTATAATGAGCTCAACAGTTTTTCATGGTATATACAATAAGTTTAATTTTGAAAATGAACGATCAATTCTGGTAGACTCTGTTATAGAAATGACCCATCCTCTATTATAACCCCGGAGGAGAGAGTTAAAAGTTTGCAAACTATTAAACTTTGTAAATCCGTGGGACCAGACAAAATCAACCGGAGTTTTTAAAGTTATGTAAAGAATAATTTTCTGCCATATTATGTAAATTGTTCCAACAAATAGATATTGCTTCTATACCTGTAGTTTGCAAGACAGCCGAAATTATTTCAGTTCCAAGGAAATAGAATGATTATCGGCTAGTAACTTTAACTTTGATTATAATGATTTAAAAATAAATAAATAGATAAACAAAAAAATTAAAACCTATTATATCAGCAGGTCAAACATGACACTGATCCCTACAAATATGCATATACTAAACATAGATGCGTTGAGGATGCTTCTTTGTGTTTAATATATTATGTTCTAAAGTTTCTAGATAAATCTAACAAATTGAGCACAAAATAATTTTGAAAAATAGTCTTCGTGGTTCTTTTTTAGTGCATTTAATACGATCCAGCCACACAAAATGATGCAAAAATTGATAAACATGAATGTAAACACAAAAAGTTTCATGGATTAATGAATTAATGCGGGCCACAATATGTAAGATGTTTTGTTACAAAAATCAGTCGCAAGCTTGAATACAGGAGCTCCACAAGGTTGTGTTTAATCTCCAATCTTATTCACTCTGTACATCAGTAATTGTCACTGCCAGGCCACTAATTCTCAACTATTTAAGTACGCTGATGATACTGCCTTTGTAAGTTTGTGGATAAATGATGATATTAGTTACAGAGAAGTACAATGTTTCAGTACTTCGTGCAGCGAACACTATTTAAAGCTTAATGTTAAGAAAACTAAATAGATGGTACTATACTTTAGTGCAACACCAATTATTCACCCATCCTTATTTATAAATGGAGAAGTAGCTGAGTTACTCAGAGAATGTAAGTATCTTGGTTCAATTATTGATAACAAATTTTGTTCCAAACAATAAAATCATTCAAAATTGTTTGAAATTGGGAGTAGAGAATAGTTCATATATATATATATATACTCGTATATATATATATATATATATATATATATATATATATATATATATATATATATATATATATATATATATATATATATATATATATATATATATATATATATATATATATATATATATATATATATATATATATATATATATATATATATATATATATATATATATATATATATATAACAAGTACTTTCCACATATGTGAAGCAATTATTAGTGACCCCTCACACACTCTAAATAGCAGTAATCAGCTGTTGCCTTCAGGTAGAAGGTTAAGTTCAATAAGCTGCAGAACCGCCATATATTCTAAATCTTTTGTGGCAACTAGTATAAGACTCTTGAATTAAGCGATAACCCAGTCCTAAATAGTAATGCGATGTCCTTTGGGGGCCCTGTAAATTAACAGAGTACTCCATTTTAATGAATGTATTGTATGTTTGCTTATTTTTCTTATATAGGAGACGCACAAAATATTTTTTTATGTAATTTGCATAAACAATTAAGTGTTATTATTATTATTATTATTACTATTATTATTATTATTATTATTATTATTATTATTATTATTATTATCATTATTATTATTATTATTATTATTATTATTATTATTATTATTATTATTATTATTATTATTATTATTATTGTTATTATTATCATTATTATCACTATTATTATTATTTTAAACTAAACTGGAAACTTCACATCTCGTCTCTAGCTAAAATAGCATCTACAAAATTGAGGGTTTTGAGTCGTCTCTGCCTGTTTATCTCACTTTTCGTCCAGAGCGCTAACTGTTCAGGGGCTTTATCCGTCCATGTATGAAGTATGATTCACATGTACTCGTATGATAAGATTCCAATCATACTCTTCTTTCAGAGAGGGTGGAGTCAAAAGCTTCTCGTCTTATGAACTCTTCTCATCTAACTTTATTTTAGCTTCTTCTCATCGCAACAATGTTGCATATTTTGCTATCTTCTACCGCTGTTTTCATGGTAACTGCTCTTCTGATAACTGCATGCCTCCCCTACTCTCGCGGCTTCGGTGCACGATATATATATATATATATATATATATATATATATATATATATATATATATATATATATATATATATATATATATATATATATATATATATATATATGAGGAGTCAGGCGGAGCTAGATGCATCATGATGTTCAGCTGCTTAGCCTGGGGTTTGATGGGAAGTGTTGGCTTTGGAAAGAGAGAGATTTTGGCGCTGAGCACGGACACTTGAAGCATTGTTTTAGAGGTCTGGATTGTGTGACTTTGTCAGCATTGCAGGAGTTTCACGGTGATGCTTAAGGACAGTAGCCGCAGTCGTCTTCACCAGTGTGTGCCTGTCTACTGGAGGAGTGGTGTAGTGTATGGCCATCCTGAGCCCTATCAGACTGTGGTGACAAGAGGGAGACGCCTGTCATCACTCAGCAGGGGAAAAAAAGCGTTCGTGTGTGAACGAGGGTTACCCGTGGTGTCCCACAACTGGAAATTTTGAGGTGTATAAGTTTCATTTAGTTATTTCTTCTTTTTTTTTGGTTGTGAGTTTACACAAGTTGTGTATTGATTTATTTTGATATCCATTAAAGTGTTAATTGTATGTTTTATGTTTGTTTACCCTGGCAGGAGATTTTTTTAGTTTTCACTCCAGTGGTGAAGTTGAGGTGAGCCCAGGCTGGCTGGTGGGCAGCTGGTACTTCATTACAGTTTTGGTAGCAGAGCGTAGTTGTCATACCCCTTTTTGGGTCTTGTGAGAAACTCCTGCTTGGGTCCAGTATTTTTATATTGCTGTCAAAGCCATGGAGGGGACATCTGTGAAGGTGGAGAAGTTAATTGACCATGAACTGTTAGGGACTGGATGTCAGGAAGGGTTTAAGGCTGTGGGGCAACTGGCAGAGGCTTTTGCAGGTTTATGTCAGCAGCAGGCCAACAGCCATCAGTCTCAGTCAATAGTGTGGTCACGGCCACTTCCCAATATTAACAGGTTTTCAGGCAGGATTAAGAATGTCCAGGAGTGGGATGATTGGGCGAGGGATGCACAAGAGGCTGTAACACAGATTGGCCTGCAGGGGTTTGAAGCTGTGGAATATTTGTGTGGGTTCCTGGACAGGCCAGCACTGACACGAGTAAGGTACAGCCAAGTGAGATGTGTCACAGAGTTATTGGAGTGCTTCAAGAGAGCCTTTTGTCCAAAACAAGGATATGTGGAGCTGGAGAAACAATTACATAGTCGAATCCAGCACCCACATGAAGGGGAGTGGGAGTATGCTGACTCCTTGACGGAAATTAAGAATAAGATGCGAGAAGTTAGACCGAGAGGGGTAAAGGATCGGCAGTGGCTGCTGTTTACCTGGTTTTTTAGAAACCTAAGGCACAGGGGCATTGGAGTCAAGCTACAGAAGTTGTGGGAGAATCAACCTGATCCTATAACTTGGGATGGACTGGTGCTGAGGGCTCAGGAGAAGGTGAGGGAAAAGGAGCAGATTCAGCAGGAGGAGGCAGAGCTAGGACAGCAGAATGTAACAAAGAGGGCCATAAGGGGTGTTGCTTCTGTAGCCCCATGTGTTCTATGTGGCCAGCTGGGTCATTTAGGGGTTTCAGTGTACTAGGTTTAGGGAGTGGAAGGATAAGACACAGGGAAATGGGATGCCTTTGAGAAAAGTGGGCCAACCCTTGAGGCCAGATGTGGGCCCATGTCAAAATCATGCTGTAAATAGTATCGTGGGAGGTGCTTGTGAAGTTGGCAAAGAGGTGAAGAGAAGCAGGTTGTTTGGGAGAACCCTAGTAATCACTCTAACTGTGAATGGTGTACCAGTGGATGCTATGGCTGACTCAGGGGCGGAGGTTAGTCTGGTCACCGAGGAGTGGTATATCAATCATCTCTTACCAGGGAGAGTTGTGTTGCATGAAGCAAATTGGCAAATTACAGATGCAAGTGGGACTGCCATCCCTTGCTTGAGTTATGCCCTAGTGGATTTAGTGGTGGAAGGGAAAGTGATAAAAAATTGTGGTTTATTTGTTAAGTGTACAGTACAGGGAGGTGGTGTGGTGCAGGGGACCCAGTTACCCTTATTGCTGGGAATGAATGTAATGGCAGTGTGGGTGCAAGAGTGGAGTTCTGTGAAGGAAAAGAGATTTGGTGAGCTAGAGATAAAATGGAGTAGGTGTGTGAAGGCTGTAGAAACTAAGTTAAGAGTAATGCAGCAACCTTTGGGGTGGGCTGTGGTGCAACAGTTGCAGGATCTGGTGATCCCAGCAGGAACAAGGAAGATAATGAGTGTGTTTGTGCCTAGGCTGCACGAAGTGGACAGTGAAAGTGTAATGTTGGAGCCCCTGGAAAATGGACATGGGTACCGGGTGCCAGAGGGAATATGTGTATTTCCAAGTTACACTACAGTGAAAAGAGGGCGAGGTTGGATGGCAGTGGCAAATGTGGGGAAAGTGGATGTGAAGTTGAGGCCACAGTGGAAAATAGGTACATTTTCATATGGTCATAAGATGGCAAAGAAGAAAGTTGCAAGCTTATTGACAGAACAAGTGTCAGTACAGAGTACAGAGATGCTTGCCAAGTTTAGGCAACAGTTGGGAGTACATGTAAATGAGAGTCAGCTACAGGTGGGACAATTGGAAAAATTAGACAAGTTGTTGTACCTCAGACTTTGTTGTTCCCTGAGACTTTGTGTGGACTATAGGAGGTTAAATGAGGTTACAGTGAAGGATGCTTTTCCCTTGCCACGTATTCAAGAAACCCTGGATGCTGTGGCTGGAGAACAGTATTTTCTTCCTTTGATTTAGCTGCAGGTTACCATCAGATTAGGGTGAGAGAGGAGGATCGAGCCAAGACAGCTTTTGTAACCCCCTTTGGTCACTACCAGTATGTGCACTGCCCCATGAGACTCACTAATGTTCCAGCTACCTTCCAGCGTTTTATGGAGTACGTGTTTATTGATAACATTTTTGTCACCATACTTGTGTATTTGGATGACCTTTTGATTTTTTTTCCAGGAATGTGGAGGAACTTTTTGATAAGCTGCAAGTGGTGCTTGAACTTCCTAGGAAGTATGGCTTGAAGTTGAATCCATCTAAGTGTCATCTCCTCAGATCCCAAGTTAAATATTTGAGGTATATAATGTCCAAGGAAGGGGTTAGCACAAACCCAGAGAAAATCAAGGCAGTTCATGAGTGGCCTACCCCCGCACTGTAAGAGAGGTGAGAGCTTTTGTGGCCTTTTGTTCATTTTATAGGCGATTTGTTGAGGGGTTTGCAAAGGTAGCTGCACCACTTCATGGACTGATGAGTAGGGATTCTAAGGCAGATATAAGCAAGTACTGGGGAGAGAGAGAGAGGCTCGTGCTTTTGCACAGTTAAAAGAAAAGTTGACTCACGCGCCTGTGCTGAAAAATGCAGACTATGAAAAACAGTTTGTGGTAGAGACTGATGCAAGCTTTGAAGGCTTAGGAGCAGTAATCTCTCAGGAGTATGAAGGGAAGTTGTACCCAGTTGCCTATGCTAGTCGGGACCTCAGAAAATCGGAGAGGAACATGAGTAACTACAGCTCACGGAAGCTAAAGCTGCTAGCTTTGAAGTGGGCGATGACAGAGCAGTATAAAAACTATTTGGTTGGGGGAAAATGTGTGGTGCTAACCACAAATTGCTCAGGGCAGTGGAGAGCAAATGGTTGGGAGATTTGGAGACGTTTGACTTTAATGTGCGGTATCGGCCAGGAAAGGAAAATATCAATGCAGATGGGCTGTCAAGGAGACCACATGAGGTGGAGGAAAGAAAAGACGAAGAGTTAAGGGAGGTGTGGGAGAGTGCTCCGTCAGCAAGAGTGGCAGTAATGAAGGTGTGGGACAAGGTACATGTAGAACAGATGCGGGATGCGGGATGCAGAAGGCTTGCCCTGTGCTGGGCAAACTATGGATAGAAATGGTTGGCAGGTTGCATGTGAGGGAAATAAGAGATTTGCTGCAATCAGAAGAATTCAGAAAGTTGTGGAGAGTGAGGCGGAAGTTGTTTATGAGGGATGGAGTGATATATTAGGCAGGAGATAAGAAGAACCGCAGCAAATGGAGAGTAGTTTTACCTAAGGGACAGAGAAAGTAGGTGATGAAGGGAGCTCATGATGAATAGGGCCATCATGGGGTAGCTAAAACTACTGCCTTAATTAACAGGAAGTTTGCTTGGCCAGGATAACAAGAGGATGTAAAAAAAGTATGTGGCTGGGTGTAAGACATGTGCCAGGGCAAGAATGGAGGGGCCCATGGCAAAGACTCGCCTGGGAACAATTTTTATTTTTTTTTATTTAGGAAGGATACTGGCCGAGGGCAAAAAAAATCTACTAAAAAAATGCCCACTGAAATGCCAGTCCCATAAAAGGGTCAAAGCAGTGGTCAAAAACTGGTGGATAAGTGTCTTGAAACATCACTCTTGAAGGAATTCAAGTCGTAGGAAGGTGGAAATACAGAAGCAGGCAGGGAGTTCCAGAGTTTACCAGAGAAAGAGATGAATGACTGAGAATACTGGTTAACTCTTGCGTTAGAGAGGTGGACAGAATAGGGGTGAGAGAAAGAAGAAAGTCTTGGGCAGCGAGGCCGCGGAAGGAGGGGAGGCATGCAGTTAGCAAGATCAGAAGAGCAGTTAGCATGAAAATAGCTGTAGAAGACAGCTAGATATGCAACACTGCGGCGGTGAGAGAGAGGCTGAAGACAGTCAGTTAGAGGAGAGGAGTTCATGAGACTAAAAGCTTTTGATTCCACCCTGTCTAGAAGAGCAGTATGAGTGGAACCCCCCCAGACATGTGAAGCATACTCCATACATGGACGGATAAGGCCCTTGTACAGAGTTAGCAGCTAGGGGGGTGAGAAAAACTGGAGGAGACGTCTCAGAACACCTAACTTCATAGAAGCTGTTTTAGCTAGAGATGAGATGTGAATTTTCCAGTTCAGATTATAAGTAAAGGACAGACCGAGGATGTTCAGTGTAGAAGAGGGGGACAGTTGAGTGTCATTGAAGAAGGGGGGATAGTTGTCTGGAAGGTTGTGTCGAGTTGATAGATGGAAGAATTGAGTTTTTGAGGCATTGAACAATACCAAGATTGCTCTGCCCCAATCAGAAATTTTAGAAAGATCAGAAGTTAGGCGTTCTGTGGCCTCCCTGCGTGATATGTTTACCTCCTGAAGGGTTGGACGTCTATGAAAAGACGTGGAAAAGTGCAGGGTGGTATCATCAGCGTAGGAGTGGATAGGACAAGAAGTTTGGTTTAGAAGATCATTAATGAATAATAAGAAGAGAGTGGGTGATAGGACAGAACCCTGAGGAACACCACTGTTAATAGATTTAGGAGAAGAACAGTGACCGTCCACCACAGCAGCAATAGAACGGTCAGAAAGGAAACTTGAGATGAAGTTACAGAGAGAAGGATAGAAACCGTAAGAGGGTAGTTTGGAAATCAAAGCTTTGTGGCAGACTCTATCAAAGGCTTTTGATATGTCCAAGGCAACAGCAAAAGTTTCACCAAAATCTCTAAAAGAGGATGACCAACACTCAGTAAGGAAAGCCAGAAGATCACCAGTAGAGCAGCCTTGACGGAACCCATACTGGCGATCAGATAGAAGTTTATGAAGTGATAGATATTTAAGAATCTTCCTGTTGAGGATAGATTCAAAAACTTTAGATAAGCAGGAAATTAAAGCAATAGGACGGTAGTTTGAGGGATTAGAGCGGTCACACTCTTAAGGAACAGGTTGAATGAAGGCAAACTTCCAGCAAGAAGGAAAGGTAGATGTTGACAGACAGAGCTGAAAGAGTTTGACTAGGCAAGGTGCAAGCACGGAGGCACAGTTTCGGAGAACAATAGGAGGGACCCCATCAGGTCCATAAGCCTTCCGAGGGGTTTAGGCCAGCGAGGGCATGGAAAACATCATTGCGAAGAATTTTAATACGTGGCATGAAGTAGTCAGAGGGTGGAGGAGAGGGAGGAACAAACCCAGAATGGTCCAAGGTAA
The DNA here is from genome assembly GCF_035594125.1 of Scylla paramamosain. NCBI lineage: Eukaryota > Metazoa > Arthropoda > Malacostraca > Decapoda > Portunidae > Scylla > Scylla paramamosain. The sequence continues at coordinate 2,013,197 of NC_087170.1, read as the reverse complement.
AGTTTTTAGCAAAAGTTTGAGCAAAGAGTTCAGCTTTAGAAATAGATGTGATAGCAGTGGTGCCATCTGGTTGAAATAGAGGAGGGAAAGAAGAAGAAGCAAAGTTATTGGAGATATTTTTGGCTAGATGCCAGAAATCACGAGAAAGGTTTTGACATTTTCTGTTAATGAAGGAGTTTTTGGCTAATTGGAGAACAGACTTGGCATGGTTCCGGGCAGAAATATAAAGTGCATGAGATTCTGGTGATGGAAGGCTTAAGTACCTTTTGTGGGCCACCTCTCTATCATGTATAGCACGAGAACAAGCTGTGTTAAACCCAGGTTTAGAAGGTTTAGGACGAGAAAAAGAGTGAGGAATGTAAGCCTCCATGCCAGACACTATCACCTCTGTTATGCGCTCAGCACACAAAGACGGGTCTCTGACACGAAAGCAGTAGTCATTCCAAGGAAAATCAGCAAAATACCTCCTCAGGTCCCCCCAACTAGCAGAGGCAAATCGCCAGAGGCACCTTCGCTTAGGGGGATCCTGAGGAGGGACTGGAGTGATAGGACAAGATAAAGATATGAGACTGTGATCGGAGGAGCCCAACGGAGAAGAAAGGGTGACAGCATAAGCAGAAGGATTAGAGGTCAGGAAAAGGTCAAGAATGTTGGGCGTATCTCCAAGACGGTCAGGAATACGAGTAGGGTGTTGCACCAATTGCTCTAGGTCATGGAGGATAGCAAAGTTGTAGGCTAGTTCACCAGGATGGTCAGTGAAGGGAGAGGAAAGCCAAAGCTGGTGGTGAACATTGAAGTCTCCAAGAATGGAGATCTCTGCAAAAGGGAAGAGGGTCAGAATGTGCTCCACTTTGGAAGTTAAGTAGTCAAAGAATTTCTTATAGTCAGAGGAGTTAGGAGAGAGGTATACAGCACAGATAAATTTAGTATGAGAGTAACTCTGTAGTCGTAGCCAGATGGTGGAAAACTCGGAAGATTCAAGAGCGTGGGCACGAGAGCAAGTTAAGTCATTGCGCACATAAACGCAGCATCCAGCTTTGGATCGAAAATGAGGATAGAGAAAGTAAGAGGGAACAGAAAGGGGCTACTGTCAGTTGCCTCAGACACCTGAGTTTCAGTGAGGAAAAGAAGATGAGGTTTAGAAGAGGAGAGGTGGTGTTCTACAGATTGAAAATTAGATCTTAGACAGCGAATGTTGCAGAAGTTAATGAAGAAAAAGTTGAGGGGGATGTCAAGACACTTAGGGTCGTCGACAGAAAGGCAGTCCGACCTGGGGACATTTATGGTCCCCTCCCCAGATGGGGACTTCGAGGCTGGTGTAGGAGTCGCCATGATTTTAAAATTTTTGAGTGAAGGGTGTGTGTGTTATTAGGTGCTTGTAGTTTTGTGAGGAGGAAGAGAGTTGTCTTTAGAGGGCAGGCTGTGACTGCCCCCTTGTGTTGTGAGACACAAAGCGAAACGTTCAGTGAGGTCACAGCTGGGTTTAATGATAAGTTCACATCACCCCCTGAACAGTGCTTTAGACCTCACTGGGAGTAATTATCTTTTCGGCAGGTATCTACTGTCTCCTCCTCCTGAGGAGGCTAGTCGACTCTGGGAAGTCTTGGCCATGGATTTTACAGTGCTTGAGTCTGCTAGAGATGGGAAGGAGAATGTATTGGTAATAACAGATGTGTTCAGCAAGTTTGCTTTAACTTTTCCTACCAAGAATCAGAAGGCAACCACCGTAGGTAAAATCTTAGTAGATTAAATTTTTAACCGGTTTGGGTGTCCAGAGCAAATTCATAGTGATCAAGGCAGGAATTTTGAAGGGCAGCTAGGGCAAGAGCTGTGTAAGCACTATCAAGTAAAAAAATCCCGGACTTCCCCATATCATCCTCAGGGTAATGGGGTATGTGAGCAGTTCAATCGTACCATGCATGGCATGCTGGCTACTTTGTGTAAAGAGTAAAGGGCGCAGTGGCCTAGGTATCTATCTAGCCTGACTGCCATCTACAACAGCACACCACATGCTGTGACTGGGTTCTCACCGTACTATCTGGTGTTTCGGGTGGAGCCTTATGGACCGGTTGTCAGTGGGTACGGACGAGGCTGCTATTACCCACTATCAGTGGGTTAGGAAGCTCCGGGAGACCCAACAGAAAGCCTGAAAGGCAGCTAAGGAGAACATAAAACAGTATAATGACGGTAATAGAAGGAGACGGTAAGAGCAGGCAATAGGAGAATCTTTGCAGGAGGGTCAACGGGTTTTGCTGAGAGATCATTCAGTGGTTGGGAGGAATAAGATCCATCCTAAATTTGCGGAAGAGGTCTGGATAATTGTAGAAGTGCTGGATAAGGTTAGTGGGGTACGAGTATATCGGGTGAAACCAGAGGATGAACAAGGTTATGAGAAAGTGCTACATAGGAGTAACCTGAGACCCTTGAGGGCAAGGTATTGTGAGGGTTCATCCGAACAGCAACAACAGAACAAGGGGCCTCAGCATGTAGAGGACAGGCAAATTTCAGAGGAAGATGAGGAGGGAAAGCAAGTAGAAGAGGAAGAATTAGAGATGCCTGATATGACAGAGGTGTAGCGACGGTTTGGGTTTGATGATGGGTCCCCATACAGGGTGGAGGAAAACGGGAATAATTTGACCACAATACCCGAGTGTTAGAAGATAGAAGAAGAAGCAGGTCAGGAGAGGGAGAAGGATCAAGTGATTGGGCCGGAGTGTGAACAGGCTGGGGAGGAAGCAAGTCAGAAAAAGGAGACTAAGGAAGAAGTGGGGTCAGAAAGAAGAGAACCTGCGAGATTGAGGCGGTCTCGTAGGCTTGCAGAGCAAGAAAGGAAAGATGGAAATAGGTGTCTTGTGTGCGATGGATGTGCGCAAGGGCACGCACAAAGGGGCTGAGTGTGAGGAGTCAGGCGGAGCTAGACTCATCGTGATGTTAAGCTGCTTAGCGTGGGCTTTGATGGGAAGTGTTTGCTTTGGAACGAGAGAGATTTTGGCGCGGAACATGGACACTTGAGGCGTTTTAGAGGTCTAGATTGTGTGGCTTTGTCTGCATAGCAGGAGTTTCACGGTGATGCTTAAGGACCGTAGCCGCAGTCGTCTTCACCAGTGTGTGCCTGTCTACTGGAGGAGTGGTGTAGTGTATGGCCATCCTGAGCCCTATCAGTCTGTGGTGACAAGAGGGAGACGCCTGTCATCACTCAGCAGGGGAAAAAAAGCGTTCGTGTGAACGAGGGTTACCCGTGGTGTCCCTCAACTGGAAATTTTGAGATGTATAAGTTTCATTTAGTTATTTCTTTTTTTTTTTTTTGGTTGTGAGTTTACACGAGTTGTGTATTGATTTATTTTGATATCCATTAAAGTGTTATTTGTATATTTTATGTTTGTTTACCCTGGCAGGAGATTTTTTTTAGTTTTCACTCCAGTGGTGAAATTAAGGTGAACCCAGCTGGCTGGTACTTCATTACACACACACACACACACATATATATATATATATATATATATATATATATATATATATATATATATATATATATATATATATATATATATATATATATATATATATATGGGATTAGGTGAAGTAAATGTAGATGAGATGTATAAATATTTCGTAGATAAACTTAATACAGGTCAGTTGGCAAACATCCCGTATAGAGCAATAAGTTCACAGAAAAATGATCCTAAATGGATGACTGCTAGGTTAAAACATTATATAGGGCGGAAGAGAAGTATATATAAGAGATTAAGGGCAGGTGAAGAAGTTTTAAGGCCACAATATAAAGAATTAGTTAAAACAGTCAGGAGGTTAACGAGGAAAGCTAAGGGCAATTCTGAATTAAAGATAGCCAGCCAGGCGAAGACGGATCCCAAGGGATTTTATCAGACATACAAAACGAAGAATAAGGATACTATAGGTCCATTAAAGGCAGCATATGGGGAGCTGGTTAGTTCTGGGGTGGAGATTATTAAAATTTTGAATGAGTATATACCAAATAGTGAACAACTGTTTAGAGCATATGAGAATGAGAAGCTGACACATACTTCCATAACTAAAGAGATAGTGGAACAGGAGATAGATAGGCTATAAAGGTTCAAGACACCAGGACAAGATGAAATATATCCCAGAGTACTTAAGGAATACAAAGAGGTTATTAATGTGCCGTTAGTTTCTGTCTTTAGGAAATCACTTGAGTCAGGTGAGGTACCAGTAATGTGAAGGCAGGCTAATGTAGTAACCATCTTTAAGAGAGGAAATAAAACTTTAGCATCTAATTATAGACCTGTTAGCTTAACATCAGTTGTATGAAAAGTAATGGAGTCAATAATAGCGAGGAACATTAGGGAACATTAAGACAAACATAACTTGATAAATCAGTCACAGCATGGCTTTACGAAGAGGAAGTCTTGCCTGACAAACTTGTTAAGTTTTTGCAATAAAGTGTACGAGGCAGTAGATAATGATGACAGTTATGATATCTTATATCTGGACTTTAGTAAATAATTTTACAAGGTACCCCATCAAAGGGTCCTGAGAAAGGAGCACACGAGATAGATGGGAAGGTGTTAGGCTGGGTAAGGTCATGGCTTAGCGACAGGCGACAAAGAGTTGTAATGAACGGCTTGAAATCCGAGTGGGGTCATGTAATTAGTGGGGTGCCACAAGGATCAGTATTAGGGCCATTGTTATTTATAATATATATTAATGACTTGGATAGTAGAATTAGAAGTGATGTTAGTAAATTTGCGGATGACACAAAGATAGGTAGATTAATAAGGTCAGAATCGGATGCCATCACCTTGCAGGCAGATATAGATAGGATGAATGAATAGACGGACAGATGGCAAATGCAATTTAATATCAACAAATGCAAAGTACTTAGCGTAGGTAGAGGAAACCCACACAGTAGGTACACATTAAACAACGAAACTCTGGTAGGTACAGTGTATGAGAAAGATTTAGGAGTCATAGTTAGCTCTGAACTCCGTCTAGGAAAACAATGCATAGAGGCCAGAAACAGGGCAAATAGGGTACTAGGATTAATTTTTAGGAGTGTTAAAAGTAGAAGGCAGGAAGTAATATTAAAATTATACTTGGCGCTGGTCAAACCTCTTCTAGACTACTCTGTGCATTTCTGGTCCCCACATTACAGAAAAGATATAGGTCTATTAGAATTAGTACAGAGGAGAATGACTAAACGGATACAGAGGATGATGAGTATTCCTTACGAGGCGAGAGTGAAGCTGTAAAATCTACATTCTTTAGAGAGAAGTAGGTTAAGAGGAGGGCTGATAGAAGTCTTTAAGTGGTATAAGGGTTATAACAAAGGGGATGTAAGGGAAATTCTTAGGATCAGCAACCAGGATAGAACAAGAGATAACGGGTTCAAGCTTGAAAAATTTAGGTTTCGGAAGGAGATAGGAAGAAATTGGTTTTCAAATAGAGTGATAGATGAGTGGAACGGATTCAGTAATCATGCTGTTAGTGCTAGAACATTAGGGAGCTTTAAGAGAAGATTAGACGGATTTATGGATGCGGATAATAGATGGAAACAGGTGGGTATATTTCATACAGGAACTGCCACGTGTAAGCCTGGTCGCTTCTTGCATCTTTATCATAATTAGAAGAATTTGCTTACATTTAAAAAACCTGCTCAAATCTTTCAAAATGTTCTACTAGACACTTTTAGAAATTTCTTGAACATTTTAGAACATTATATTAAATGTAAACATTTCCAGAATATTCTAGAAGAGTAGAAATATGTAGAAGTATCAAAAATTTTCTAGAATCTACAAAAATTTTCTACAATGATTCAGAATATTCTGAAGAAGGTACAAGAATTTTCTAGAAAGACTGAGAATATTCTGGAACACATTCTAGAAAGACCAAGAATATTCTAGAGTACTACTTGACAATATAAAAATAGGGGCTTGCAGACCACCAGTCAGTTCTGCTTTGGCTGCCTGAGAAGACATATCACAAGAGGTAAAAATGACATCAAGAGGCTTCATTCTTTCTCTAGATGCATTCTGCTACATATGTGGTCAATTCATCAAGACAGGAGCAAAGACGTTCTCCTTGACAGCATCTGGAAAAATGTGTGAAACGTACAAAACATATTTTACTCTACCAGCTGGGCATCTCATTTTGTTTGTGAGCATTGTAAGAGAACACTAGAAGGTAAAATAGCTGTTAGTTTTTCAAGAGTAAAATCCAGTCAAGAATGAAGTATAAAACTAATATACGTTTAACAGAAACTCATACTGTTATTCTTTTATAGGATGGTATAAAGGGGAAAACAGAGCCATGAAATTTGCTATTCCTAAAATATGGGTTGAACCTACTGATCACTCAACTGACTGTTTTTTCTACATTGTGGATCTTTCCAAACGCCGAACTGAGAAAAATGCAACTACTCTTTTCTATCAGGCATTCTATCTTCCATTGCACCAGTACAACACGGTGCTGATCTTCCTTTATCAGCTCCTTCAGAAAGAAGTCAACTATTAGAAGAAATCAGCAAGTCAGAAGATGAGCTGAACAGAGAGGATAACTGTGACATCACATATACAGTTGTAGTCGCAAGGAATCCTTACTACCCAAACCATTGGGACCTCAGTGACCTCATCAGAGATCTTGGTTTGACAAAGTCAAATGGTGAGCTTTTTATTTCAAGGCTGAAGAAATGGGATTTACTTCATGACAGTGTGTAAGTGACCAAGCACAGAAAGTGTTACAAACATTTCTCCAGCTTCTTTGCAAAGGAGCACAGGCTATACTACTGCAATGATGTATAAGGCTTGTTTGATGCTACTGGAATTGTTTGCAATGCAGATGAATGGAGACTCTTCATTGACAGCTCCTCTAAAAGCCTGAAAGTTGTACTTCTGCAAAATATAAACAAGTATCCATCTCTGCTTCTTGTTCATTCTGTGCATCTTTAAGAGGATTACAGCAGTGTAAAGCTTCTACTGGGAATTTTGAACTACAACAAGTATGGTTTGGAAGTTACTGGGTCTTCAAGATGGTGGCTTTTTTTTTTTATGGAACTGTAAAGGGGTTTTACCAATAATCCCTGTTTACTTTGTCTTTGGGATAGTAGAGACAGAGCAGCACATTACCAGAGAAAGCACTGGCCTCCAAGAACTGACCCTACAATGGGAGCACACAGTATCAAACATGAGCAATTGGTGAATCCTCAAAAGGTTTTGTTTCCTTTATTACATATCAAACTGGGTCTCATGAAACTGTTTGTTACAGCTCTTAACAAGGAGTCTGCTGCCTTTATATATCTTCAAGACTTTTTTCTTAAGCTTTCAGAGGCAAAGGTGAAAGCTGGTATCTATATTGGACCACAAGTAAGGAAAAATAGTGAGTGCTCAGAATTTCTACAAAAGCTCACAGAGAATGAGAAAAAAAACCTTGGGAGTGTTTCACATCTGCATTACAGGGCTTTCTTGGCAACATCAAGGCTGATAACTATATAGAACCGGTTGAAGCTTTAGTGAAAAGCTATGGTGAGATGGGTTGCAGAATGTCCTTGAAGGTCCATATCCTAGATACTCACCTCGACAATTTCAAGAATATGGGAGCAAATTCAGAGGAACAAGTGGAGCGCTTCCATCAAGATATAATGAACTCTGAACAGAGATATCAGGGATCCTTCAATGAAAACATGATGGGAGACTACATTTGGGGGCTCATACGTGAAAGTGATTTGTTGTATTCACGCAAATCAAGATAGAACTGTTCATTTTTAATCATAAAAATTAGTTTCAGAAGTTTTAAAATAAATTTTTGTGCCATTTGATTTTTTTTTGTATCCAAGAATGTTGAAATTTATTAAAGTTAGATATTTTGGGGCAAAATGTCATTCTAAAACCACAAAAGAAAAGATTTGGAAAATAACACATGTTTGCCAAAGACAAAAATCGTGTTACATAGTAATAATCCTTCAGATTTTTACATGTATAATGAGCTCAACAGTTTTTCATGGTATATACAATAAGTTTAATTTTGAAAATGAACGATCAATTCTGGTAGACTCTGTTATAGAAATGACCCATCCTCTATTATAACCCCGGAGGAGAGAGTTAAAAGTTTGCAAACTATTAAACTTTGTAAATCCGTGGGACCAGACAAAATCAACCGGAGTTTTTAAAGTTATGTAAAGAATAATTTTCTGCCATATTATGTAAATTGTTCCAACAAATAGATATTGCTTCTATACCTGTAGTTTGCAAGACAGCCGAAATTATTTCAGTTCCAAGGAAATAGAATGATTATCGGCTAGTAACTTTAACTTTGATTATAATGATTTAAAAATAAATAAATAGATAAACAAAAAAATTAAAACCTATTATATCAGCAGGTCAAACATGACACTGATCCCTACAAATATGCATATACTAAACATAGATGCGTTGAGGATGCTTCTTTGTGTTTAATAATATTATATTATGTTCTAAAGTTTCTAGATAAATCTAACAAATTGAGCACAAAATAATTTTGAAAAATAGTCTTCGTGGTTCTTTTTTAGTGCATTTAATACGATCCAGCCACACAAAATGATGCAAAAATTGATAAACATGAATGTAAACACAAAAAGTTTCATGGATTAATGAATTAATGCGGGCCACAATATGTAAGATGTTTTGTTACAAAAATCAGTCGCAAGCTTGAATACAGGAGCTCCACAAGGTTGTGTTTAATCTCCAATCTTATTCACTCTGTACATCAGTAATTGTCACTGCCAGGCCACTAATTCTCAACTATTTAAGTACGCTGATGATACTGCCTTTGTAAGTTTGTGGATAAATGATGATATTAGTTACAGAGAAGTACAATGTTTCAGTACTTCGTGCAGCGAACACTATTTAAAGCTTAATGTTAAGAAAACTAAATAGATGGTACTATACTTTAGTGCAACACCAATTATTCACCCATCCTTATTTATAAATGGAGAAGTAGCTGAGTTACTCAGAGAATATAAGTATCTTGGTTCAATTATTGATAACAAATTTTGTTCCAAACAATAAAATCATTCAAAATTGTTTGAAATTGGGAGTAGAGAATAGTTCATATATATATATATATATACTCGTATATATATATATATATATATATATATATATATATATATATACTCGTATATATATATATATATATATATATATATATATATATATATATATATATATATATATATATATATATATATATATATATATATATATATATATATATATATATATATATATATATATATATATATATATATATATATATATATATATATATATATATATATATATATATATATATATATATATATATATATATATATATATAACAAGTACTTTCCACATATGTGAAGCAATTATTAGTGACCCCTCACACACTCTAAATAGCAGTAATCAGCTGTTGCCTTCAGGTAGAAGGTTAAGTTCAATAAGCTGCAGAACCGCCATATATTCTAAATCTTTTGTGGCAACTAGTATAAGACTCTTGAATTAAGCGATAACCCAGTCCTAAATAGTAATGCGATGTCTTTTGGGGGCCCTGTAAATTAACAGAATACTCCATTTTAATGAATGTATTGTATGTTTGCTTATTTTTCTTATATAGGAGACGCACAAAATATTTTTTTATGTAATTTGCATAAACAATTAAGTGTTATTATTATTATTATTATTACTATTATTATTATTATTATTATTATTATTATTATTATTATTATTATTATTATTATCATTATTATTATTATTATTATTATTATTATTATTATTATTATTATTATTATTATTATTATTATTGTTATTATTATCATTATTATCACTATTATTATTATTTTAAACTAAACTGGAAACTTCACATCTCGTCTCTAGCTAAAATAGCATCTACAAAATTGAGGGTTTTGAGTCGTCTCTGCCTGTTTATCTCACTTTTCGTCCAGAGCGCTAACTGTTCAGGGGCTTTATCCGTCCATGTATGAAGTATGATTCACATGTATGATAAGATTCCAATCATACTCTTCTTTCAGAGAGGGTGGAGTCAAAAGCTTCTCGTCTTATGAACTCTTCTCATCTAACTTTATTTTAGCTTCTTCTCATCGCAACAATGTTGCATATTTTGCTATCTTCTACCGCTGTTTTCATGGTAACTGCTCTTCTGATAACTGCATGCCTCCCCTACTCTCGCGGCTTCGGTGCACGATATATATATATATATATATATATATATATATATATATATATATATATATATATATATATATATATATATATATATATATATATATATATATATATGAGGAGTCAGGCGGAGCTAGATGCATCATGATGTTCAGCTGCTTAGCCTGGGGTTTGATGGGAAGTGTTGGCTTTGGAAAGAGAGAGATTTTGGCGCGGAGCACGGACACTTGAAGCATTGTTTTAGAGGTCTGGATTGTGTGACTTTGTCAGCATTGCAGGAGTTTCACGGTGATGCTTAAGGATAGTAGCCGCAGTCGTCTTCACCAGTGTGTGCCTGTCTACTGGAGGAGTGGTGTAGTGTATGGCCATCCTGAGCCCTATCAGACTGTGGTGACAAGAGGGAGACGCCTGTCATCACTCAGCAGGGGAAAAAAAGCGTTCGTGTGTGAACGAGGGTTACCCGTGGTGTCCCTCAACTGGAAATTTTGAGATGTATAAGTTTCATTTAGTTATTTCTTTTTTTTTTTTTTGGTTGTGTATTGATTTATTTTGATATCCATTAAAGTTTTAATTGTATGTTTTATGTTTGTTTACCCTGGCAGGAGATTTTTTTAGTTTTCACTCCAGTGGTGAAGTTGAGGTGAGCCCAGGCTGGCTGGTGGGCAGCTGGTACTTCATTACAGTTTTGGTAGCAGAGCGTAGTTGTCATACCCCTTTTTGGGTCTTGTGAGAAACTCCTGCTTGGGTCCAGTATTTTTATATTGTTGTCAAAGCCATGGAGGGGACATCTGTGAAGGTGGAGAAGTTAATTGACCATGAACTGTTAGGGACTGGATGTCAGGAAGGGTTTAAGGCTGTGGGGCAACTGGCAGAGGCTTTTGCAGGTTTATGTCAGCAGCAGGCCAACAGCCATCAGTCTCAGTCAATAGTGTGGTCACGGTCACTTCCCAATATTAACAGGTTTTCAGGCAGGATTAAGAATGTCCAGGAGTGGGATGATTGGGCGAGGGATGCACAAGAGGCTGTAACACAGATTGGCCTGCAAGGGTTTGAAGCTGTGGAATATTTGTGTGGGTTCCTGGACAGGCCAGCACTGACACGAGTAAGGTACAGCCAAGTGAGATGTGTCACAGAGTTATTGGAGTGCTTCAAGAGAGCCTTTTGTCCAAAACAAGGATATGTGGAGCTGGAGAAACAATTACATAGTCGAATCCAGCACCCACATGAAGGGGAGTGGGAGTATGCTGACTCCTTGACGGAAATTAAGAATAAGATGCGAGAAGTTAGACCGAGAGGGGTAAAGGATCGGCAGTGGCTGCTGTTTACCTGGTTTTTTAGAAACCTAAGGCACAGGGGCATTGGAGTCAAGCTACAGAAGTTGTGGGAGAATCAACCTGATCCTATAACTTGGGATGGACTGGTGCTGAGGGCTCAGGAGAAGGTGAGGGAAAAGGAGCAGATTCAGCAGGAGGAGGCAGAGCTAGGACAGCAGAATGTAACAAAGAGGGCCATAAGGGGTGTTGCTTCTGTAGCCCCATGTGTTCTATGTGGCCAGCTGGGTCATTTAGGGGTTTCAGTGTACTAGGTTTAGGGAGTGGAAGGATAAGACACAGGGAAATGGGATGCCTTTGAGAAAAGTGGGCCAACCCTTGAGGCCAGATGTGGGCCCATGTCAAAATCATGCTGTAAATAGTATCGTGGGAGGTGCTTGTGAAGTTGGCAAAGAGGTGAAGAGAAGCAGGTTGTTTGGGAGAACCCTAGTAATCACTCTAACTGTGAATGGTGTACCAGTGGATGCTATGGCTGACTCAGGGGCGGAGGTTAGTCTGGTCACCGAGGAGTGGTATATCAATCATCTCTTACCAGGGAGAGTTGTGTTGCATGAAGCAAATTGGCAAATTACAGATGCAAGTGGGACTGCCATCCCTTGCTTGAGTTATGCCCTAGTGGATTTAGTGGTGGAAGGGAAAGTGATAAAAAATTGTGGTTTATTTGTTAAGTGTACAGTACAGGGAGGTGGTGTGGTGCAGGGGACCCAGTTACCCTTGTTGCTGGGAATGAATGTAATGGCAGTGTGGGTGCAAGAGTGGAGTTCTGTGAAGGAAAAGAGATTTGGTGAGCTAGAGATAAAATGGAGTAGGTGTGTGAAGGCTGTAGAAACTAAGTTAAGAGTAATGCAGCAACCTTTGGGGTGGGCTGTGGTGCAACAGTTGCAGGATCTGGTGATCCCAGCAGGAACAAGGAAGATAATGAGTGTGTTTGTGCCTAGGCTGCACGAAGTGGACAGTGAAAGTGTAATGTTGGAGCCCCTGGAAAATGGACATGGGTACCGGGTGCCAGAGGGAATATGTGTATTTCCAAGTTACACTACAGTGGAAAGAGGGCGAGGTTGGATGGCAGTGGCAAATGTGGGGAAAGTGGATGTGAAGTTGAGGCCACAGTGGAAAATAGGTACATTTTCATATGGTCATAAGATGACAAAGAAGAAAGTTGCAAGCTTATTGACAGAACAAGTGTCAGTACAGAGTACAGAGATGCTTGCCAAGTTTAGGCAACAGTTGGGAGTACATGTAAATGAGAGTCAGCTACAGGTGGGACAATTGGAAAAATTAGACAAGTTGTTGTACCTCAGACTTTGTTGTTCCCTGAGACTTTGTGTGGACTATAGGAGGTTAAATGAGGTTACAGTGAAGGATGCTTTTCCCTTGCCACGTATTCAAGAAACCCTGGATGCTGTGGCTGGAGAACAGTATTTTTCTTCCTTTGATTTAGCTGCAGGTTACCATCAGATTAGGGTGAGAGAGGAGGATCGAGCCAAGACAGCTTTTGTAACCCCCTTTGGTCACTACCAGTATGTGCACTGCCCCATGAGACTCACTAATGTTCCAGCTACCTTCCAGCGTTTTATGGAGTACGTGTTTATTGATAACATTTTTGTCACCATACTTGTGTATTTGGATGACCTTTTGATTTTTTTTCCAGGAATGTGGAGGAACTTTTTGATAAGCTGCAAGTGGTGTTTGAACTTCCTAGGAAGTATGGCTTGAAGTTGAATCCATCTAAGTGTCATCTCCTCAGATCCCAAGTTAAATATTTGAGGTATACGAGTATAATGTCCAAGGAAGGGGTTAGCACAAACCCAGAGAAAATCAAGGCAGTTCATGAGTGGCCTACCCCCGCACTGTAAGAGAGGTGAGAGCTTTTGTGGCCTTTTGTTCATTTTATAGGCGATTTGTTGAGGGGTTTGCAAAGGTAGCTGCACCACTTCATGGACTGATGAGTAGGGATTCTAAGGCAGATATAAGCAAGTACTGGGGAGAGAGAGAGAGGCTCGTGCTTTTGCACAGTTAAAAGAAAAGTTGACTCACGCGCCTGTGCTGAAAAATGCAGACTATGAAAAACAGTTTGTGGTAGAGACTGATGCAAGCTTTGAAGGCTTAGGAGCAGTAATCTCTCAGGAGTATGAAGGGAAGTTGTACCCAGTTGCCTATGCTAGTCGGGACCTCAGAAAATCGGAGAGGAACATGAGTAACTACAGCTCACGGAAGCTAAAGCTGCTAGCTTTGAAGTGGGCGATGACAGAGCAGTATAAAAACTATTTGGTTGGGGGAAAATGTGTGGTGCTAACCACAAATTGCTCAGGGCAGTGGAGAGCAAATGGTTGGGAGATTTGGAGACGTTTGACTTTAATGTGCGGTATCGGCCAGGAAAGGAAAATATCAATGCAGATGGGCTGTCAAGGAGACCACATGAGGTGGAGGAAGGAAAAGACGAAGAGTTAAGGGAGGTGTGGGAGAGTGCTCCGTCAGCAAGAGTGGCAGTAATGAAGGTGTGGGACAAGGTACATGTAGAACAGATGCGGGATGCGGGATGCAGAAGGCTTGCCCTGTGCTGGGCAAACTATGGATAGAAATGGTTGGCAGGTTGCATGTGAGGGAAATAAGAGATTTGCTGCAATCAGAAGAATTCAGAAAGTTGTGGAGAGTGAGGCGGAAGTTGTTTATGAGGGATGGAGTGATATATTAGGCAGGAGATAAGAAGAACCGCAGCAAATGGAGAGTAGTTTTACCTAAGGGACAGAGAAAGTAGGTGATGAAGGGAGCTCATGATGAATAGGGCCATCATGGGGTAGCTAAAACTACTGCCTTAATTAACAGGAAGTTTGCTTGGCCAGGATAACAAGAGGATGTAAAAAAAGTATGTGGCTGGGTGTAAGACATGTGCCAGGGCAAGAATGGAGGGGCCCATGGCAAAGACTCGCCTGGGAACAATTTTTATTTTTTTTTATTTAGGAAGGATACTGGCCGAGGGCAAAAAAAATCTACTAAAAAAATGCCCACTGAAATGCCAGTCCCATAAAAGGGTCAAAGCAGTGGTCAAAAACTGGTGGATAAGTGTCTTGAAACATCACTCTTGAAGGAATTCAAGTCGTAGGAAGGTGGAAATACAGAAGCAGGCAGGGAGTTCCAGAGTTTACCAGAGAAAGAGATGAATGACTGAGAATACTGGTTAACTCTTGCGTTAGAGAGGTGGACAGAATAGGGGTGAGAGAAAGAAGAAAGTCTTGGGCAGCGAGGCCGCGGAAGGAGGGGAGGCATGCAGTTAGCAAGATCAGAAGAGCAGTTAGCATGAAAATAGCTGTAGAAGACAGCTAGATATGCAACACTGCGGCGGTGAGAGAGAGGCTGAAGACAGTCAGTTAGAGGAGAGGAGTTCATGAGACTAAAAGCTTTTGATTCCACCCTGTCTAGAAGAGCAGTATGAGTGGAACCCCCCCAGACATGTGAAGCATACTCCATACATGGACGGATAAGGCCCTTGTACAGAGTTAGCAGCTAGGGGGGTGAGAAAAACTGGAGGAGACGTCTCAGAACACCTAACTTCATAGAAGCTGTTTTAGCTAGAGATGAGATGTGAATTTTCCAGTTCAGATTATAAGTAAAGGACAGACCGAGGATGTTCAGTGTAGAAGAGGGGGACAGTTGAGTGTCATTGAAGAAGGGGGGATAGTTGTCTGGAAGGTTGTGTCGAGTTGATAGATGGAAGAATTGAGTTTTTGAGGCATTGAACAATACCAAGATTGCTCTGCCCCAATCAGAAATTTTAGAAAGATCAGAAGTTAGGCGTTCTGTGGCCTCCCTGCGTGATATGTTTACCTCCTGAAGGGTTGGACGTCTATGAAAAGACGTGGAAAAGTGCAGGGTGGTATCATCAGCGTAGGAGTGGATAGGACAAGAAGTTTGGTTTAGAAGATCATTAATGAATAATAAGAAGAGAGTGGGTGATAGGACAGAACCCTGAGGAACACCACTGTTAATAGATTTAGGAGAAGAACAGTGACCGTCCACCACAGCAGCAATAGAACGGTCAGAAAGGAAACTTGAGATGAAGTTACAGAGAGAAGGATAGAAACCGTAAGAGGGTAGTTTGGAAATCAAAGCTTTGTGGCAGACTCTATCAAAGGCTTTTGATATGTCCAAGGCAACAGCAAAAGTTTCACCAAAATCTTTAAAAGAGGATGACCAACACTCAGTAAGGAAAGCCAGAAGATCACCAGTAGAGCAGCCTTGACGGAACCCATACTGGCGATCAGATAGAAGTTTATGAAGTGATAGATATTTAAGAATCTTCCTGTTGAGGATAGATTCAAAAACTTTAGATAAGCAGGAAATTAAAGCAATAGGACGGTAGTTTGAGGGATTAGAGCGGTCACACTCTTAAGGAACAGGTTGAATGAAGGCAAACTTCCAGCAAGAAGGAAAGGTAGATGTTGACAGACAGAGCTGAAAGAGTTTGACTAGGCAAGGTGCAAGCACGGAGGCACAGTTTCGGAGAACAATAGGAGGGACCCCATCAGGTCCATAAGCCTTCCGAGGGTTTAGGCCAGCGAGGGCATGGAAAACATCATTGCGAAGAATTTTAATACGTGGCATGAAGTAGTCAGAGGGTGGAGGAGAGGGAGGAACAAGCCCAGAATGGTCCAAGGTAAAGTTTTTAGCAAAAGTTTGAGCAAAGAGTTCAGCTTTAGAAATAGATGTGATAGCAGTGGTGCCATCTGGTTGAAATAGAGGAGGGAAAGAAGAAGAAGCAAAGTTATTGGAGATATTTTTGGCTAGATGCCAGAAATCACGAGGGGAGTTAGATCTTGAAAGGTTTTGACATTTTCTGTTAATGAAGGAGTTTTTGGCTAATTGGAGAGCAGACTTGGCATGGTTCCGGGCAGAAATATAAAGTGCATGAGATTCTGGTGATGGAAGGCTTAAGTACCTTTTGTGGGCCACCTCTCTATCATGTATAGCACGAGAACAAGCTGTGTTAAACCCAGGTTTAGAAGGTTTAGGACGAGAAAAAGAGTGAGGAATGTAAGCCTCCATGCCAGACACTATCACCTCTGTTATGCGCTCAGCACACAAAGACGGGTCTCTGACACGAAAGCAGTAGTCATTCCAAGGAAAATCAGCAAAATACCTCCTCAGGTCCCCCCAACTAGCAGAGGCAAATCGCCAGAGGCACCTTCGCTTAGGGGGATCCTGAGGAGGGACTGGAGTGATAGGACAAGATAAAGATATGAGACTGTGATCGGAGGAGCCCAACGGAGAAGAAAGGGTGACAGCATAAGCAGAAGGATTAGAGGTCAGGAAAAGGTCAAGAATGTTGGGCGTATCTCCAAGACGGTCAGGAATACGAGTAGGGTGTTGCACCAATTGCTCTAGGTCATGGAGGATAGCAAAGTTGTAGGCTAGTTCACCAGGATGGTCAGTGAAGGGAGAGGAAAGCCAAAGCTGGTGGTGAACATTGAAGTCTCCAAGAATGGAGATCTCTGCAAAAGGGAAGAGGGTCAGAATGTGCTCCACTTTGGAAGTTAAGTAGTCAAAGAATTTCTTATAGTCAGAGGAGTTAGGAGAGAGGTATACAGCACAGATAAATTTAGTATGAGAGTAACTCTGTAGTCGTAGCCAGATGGTGGAAAACTCGGAAGATTCAAGAGCGTGGGCACGAGAGCAAGTTAAGTCATTGCGCACATAAACGCAGCATCCAGCTTTGGATCGAAAATGAGGATAGAGAAAGTAAGAGGGAACAGAAAGGGGCTACTGTCAGTTGCCTCAGACACCTGAGTTTCAGTGAGGAAAAGAAGATGAGGTTTAGAAGAGGAGAGGTGGTGTTCTACAGATTGAAAATTAGATCTTAGACAGCGAATGTTGCAGAAGTTAATGAAGAAAAAGTTGAGGGGGATGTCAAGACACTTAGGGTCGTCGACAGAAAGGCAGTCCGACCTGGGGACATTTATGGTCCCCTCCCCAGATGGGGACTTCGAGGCTGGTGTAGGAGTCGCCATGATTTTAAAATTTTTGAGTGAAGGGTGTGTGTGTTATTAGGTGCTTGTAGTTTTGTGAGGAGGAAGAGAGTTGTCTTTAGAGGGCAGGCTGTGACTGCCCCCTTGTGTTGTGAGACACAAAGCGAAACGTTCAGTGAGGTCACAGCTGGGTTTAATGATAAGTTCACAGCACCCCCTGAACAGTGCTTTAGACCTCACTGGGAGTAATTATCTTTTCGGCAGGTATCTACTGTCTCCTCCTCCTGAGGAGGCTAGTCGACTCTGGGAAGTCTTGGCCATGGATTTTACAGTGCTTGAGCCTGCTAGAGATGGGAAGGAGAATGTATTGGTAATAACAGATGTGTTCAGCAAGTTTGCTTTAACTTTTCCTACCAAGAATCAGAAGGCAACCACCGTAGGTAAAATCTTAGTAGATTAAATTTTTAACCGGTTTGGGTGTCCAGAGCAAATTCATAGTGATCAAGGCAGGAATTTTGAAGGGCAGCTAGGGCAAGAGCTGTGTAAGCACTATCAAGTAAAAAAATCCCGGACTTCCCCATATCATCCTCAGGGTAATGGGGTATGTGAGCAGTTCAATCGTACCATGCATGGCATGCTGGCTACTTTGTGTAAAGAGTAAAGGGCGCAGTGGCCTAGGTATCTATCTAGCCTGACTGCCATCTACAACAGCACACCACATGCTGTGACTGGGTTCTCACCGTACTATCTGGTGTTTCGGGTGGAGCCTTATGGACCGGTTGTCAGTGGGTACGGACGAGGCTGCTATTACCCACTATCAGTGGGTTAGGAAGCTCCGGGAGACCCAACAGAAAGCCTGAAAGGCAGCTAAGGAGAACATAAAACAGTATAATGACGGTAATAGAAGGAGACGGTAAGAGCAGGCAATAGGAGAATCTTTGCAGGAGGGTCAACGGGTTTTGCTGAGAGATCATTCAGTGGTTGGGAGGAATAAGATCCATCCTAAATTTGCGGAAGAGGTCTGGATAATTGTAGAAGTGCTGGATAAGGTTAGTGGGGTACGAGTATATCGGGTGAAACCAGAGGATGAACAAGGTTATGAGAAAGTGCTACATAGGAGTAACCTGAGACCCTTGAGGGCAAGGTATTGTGAGGGTTCATCCGAACAGCAACAACAGAACAAGGGGCCTCAGCATGTAGAGGACAGGCAAATTTCAGAGGAAGATGAGGAGGGAAAGCAAGTAGAAGAGGAAGAATTAGAGATGCCTGATATGACAGAGGTGTAGCGACGGTTTGGGTTTGATGATGGGTCCCCATACAGGGTGGAGGAAAACGGGAATAATTTGACCACAATACCCGAGTGTTAGAAGATAGAAGAAGAAGCAGGTCAGGAGAGGGAGAAGGATCAAGTGATTGGGCCGGAGTGTGAACAGGCTGGGGAGGAAGCAAGTCAGAAAAAGGAGACTAAGGAAGAAGTGGGGTCAGAAAGAAGAGAACCTGCGAGATTGAGGCGGTCTCGTAGGCTTGCAGAGCAAGAAAGGAAAGATGGAAATAGGTGTCTTGTGTGCGATGGATGTGCGCAAGGGCACGCACAAAGGGGCTGAGTGTGAGGAGTCAGGCGGAGCTAGACTCATCGTGATGTTAAGCTGCTTAGCGTGGGCTTTGATGGGAAGTGTTTGCTTTGGAACGAGAGAGATTTTGGCGCGGAACATGGACACTTGAGGCGTTTTAGAGGTCTAGATTGTGTGGCTTTGTCTGCATAGCAGGAGTTTCACGGTGATGCTTAAGGACCGTAGCCGCAGTCGTCTTCACCAGTGTGTGCCTGTCTACTGGAGGAGTGGTGTAGTGTATGGCCATCCTGAGCCCTATCAGTCTGTGGTGACAAGAGGGAGACGCCTGTCATCACTCAGCAGGGGAAAAAAAGCGTTCGTGTGAACGAGGGTTACCCGTGGTGTCCCTCAACTGGAAATTTTGAGATGTATAAGTTTCATTTAGTTATTTCTTTTTTTTTTTTTTGGTTGTGAGTTTACACGAGTTGTGTATTGATTTATTTTGATATCCATTAAAGTGTTATTTGTATATTTTATGTTTGTTTACCCTGGCAGGAGATTTTTTTTAGTTTTCACTCCAGTGGTGAAATTAAGGTGAACCCAGCTGGCTGGTACTTCATTACACACACACACACACACATATATATATATATATATATATATATATATATATATATATATATATATATATATATATATATATATATATATATATATATATATATATATATATATATATATATATATATATATATATATGGGATTAGGTGAAGTAAATGTAGATGAGATGTATAAATATTTCGTAGATAAACTTAATACAGGTCAGTTGGCAAACATCCCGTATAGAGCAATAAGTTCACAGAAAAATGATCCTAAATGGATGACTGCTAGGTTAAAACATTATATAGGGCGGAAGAGAAGTATATATAAGAGATTAAGGGCAGGTGAAGAAGTTTTAAGGCCACAATATAAAGAATTAGTTAAAACAGTCAGGAGGTTAACGAGGAAAGCTAAGGGCAATTCTGAATTAAAGATAGCCAGCCAGGCGAAGACGGATCCCAAGGGATTTTATCAGACATACAAAACGAAGAATAAGGATACTATAGGTCCATTAAAGGCAGCATATGGGGAGCTGGTTAGTTCTGGGGTGGAGATTATTAAAATTTTGAATGAGTATATACCAAATAGTGAACAACTGTTTAGAGCATATGAGAATGAGAAGCTGACACATACTTCCATAACTAAAGAGATAGTGGAACAGGAGATAGATAGGCTATAAAGGTTCAAGACACCAGGACAAGATGAAATATATCCCAGAGTACTTAAGGAATACAAAGAGGTTATTAATGTGCCGTTAGTTTCTGTCTTTAGGAAATCACTTGAGTCAGGTGAGGTACCAGTAATGTGAAGGCAGGCTAATGTAGTAACCATCTTTAAGAGAGGAAATAAAACTTTAGCATCTAATTATAGACCTGTTAGCTTAACATCAGTTGTATGAAAAGTAATGGAGTCAATAATAGCGAGGAACATTAGGGAACATTAAGACAAACATAACTTGATAAATCAGTCACAGCATGGCTTTACGAAGAGGAAGTCTTGCCTGACAAACTTGTTAAGTTTTTGCAATAAAGTGTACGAGGCAGTAGATAATGATGACAGTTATGATATCTTATATCTGGACTTTAGTAAATAATTTTACAAGGTACCCCATCAAAGGGTCCTGAGAAAGGAGCACACGAGATAGATGGGAAGGTGTTAGGCTGGGTAAGGTCATGGCTTAGCGACAGGCGACAAAGAGTTGTAATGAACGGCTTGAAATCCGAGTGGGGTCATGTAATTAGTGGGGTGCCACAAGGATCAGTATTAGGGCCATTGTTATTTATAATATATATTAATGACTTGGATAGTAGAATTAGAAGTGATGTTAGTAAATTTGCGGATGACACAAAGATAGGTAGATTAATAAGGTCAGAATCGGATGCCATCACCTTGCAGGCAGATATAGATAGGATGAATGAATAGACGGACAGATGGCAAATGCAATTTAATATCAACAAATGCAAAGTACTTAGCGTAGGTAGAGGAAACCCACACAGTAGGTACACATTAAACAACGAAACTCTGGTAGGTACAGTGTATGAGAAAGATTTAGGAGTCATAGTTAGCTCTGAACTCCGTCTAGGAAAACAATGCATAGAGGCCAGAAACAGGGCAAATAGGGTACTAGGATTAATTTTTAGGAGTGTTAAAAGTAGAAGGCAGGAAGTAATATTAAAATTATACTTGGCGCTGGTCAAACCTCTTCTAGACTACTCTGTGCATTTCTGGTCCCCACATTACAGAAAAGATATAGGTCTATTAGAATTAGTACAGAGGAGAATGACTAAACGGATACAGAGGATGATGAGTATTCCTTACGAGGCGAGAGTGAAGCTGTAAAATCTACATTCTTTAGAGAGAAGTAGGTTAAGAGGAGGGCTGATAGAAGTCTTTAAGTGGTATAAGGGTTATAACAAAGGGGATGTAAGGGAAATTCTTAGGATCAGCAACCAGGATAGAACAAGAGATAACGGGTTCAAGCTTGAAAAATTTAGGTTTCGGAAGGAGATAGGAAGAAATTGGTTTTCAAATAGAGTGATAGATGAGTGGAACGGATTCAGTAATCATGCTGTTAGTGCTAGAACATTAGGGAGCTTTAAGAGAAGATTAGACGGATTTATGGATGCGGATAATAGATGGAAACAGGTGGGTATATTTCATACAGGAACTGCCACGTGTAAGCCTGGTCGCTTCTTGCATCTTCTCTTATTTTTTTATGTTCTTATGTTTATATCTATATCTATATATCTATATATATATATATATATATATATATATATATATATATATATATATATATATATATATATATATATATATATATATATATATATATATATATATATATATATATATATATATATATATATATATATATATATATATATATATATATATATATATATATATATATATATATATATATATATATATATATATATATATATATATATATATATATTGTTACGTGTGAGCATACAGTGAACTCTAAGGGATGGACCATGAAGGGGTGTTGCTCACACTAACAATGGAAGGGTTAAAAGAAAAGAGAAAAGGAGACATTTTAACTGCTATTTAATATCTTAAAATTAACCCTTAAATTAAGTAACAATACAAAATTGAAGATTATTTGTAAGTAAAAGTAAGTAACAAGGAGTGGCAATCTGAACTGGACTGAATAACTTAAAAGACTGGTTCAGTTAATAACTTAAGCCAAGTTAGTAAATGCATATAGATACAAATTACAAAAATAAACACCTTCACATATACATAGTAGAAAATAAATATAAATGTGTTTGTGTGTGTGTAAGTGTGTTTATGTATATATATATATATATATATATATATATATATATATATATATATATATATATATATATATATATATATATATATATATATATATATATATATATATATATATATATATATATATATATATATATATATATACACATCGCGATTTTGGGTCCTTGACCCTTCTTCAGTAGCGAAGGTCTATCCGTGTTGAGGGTGTCGAAGAGAATGGCTCAAGCTGATTGGAGGGGGGGGTGTATTTATACCGGTAGGCTTATCACCCCGCTGCGCGTCCTGGTCTCTGATTGGCTGACGGCTGTCGTAGGCTGTGCTGGGCTGCTATCCAAGCTGGGTCTTCGCGCGCTTGGTAATGCTTGTAGGTCTTCGGATTGTTGATTTAATGTAGGGTTTGTCTCTTTTATATACAGTGCTTCTAAGATGGGGAGACGCCTGGTGTCTGGGCATGTAGTTAGGATCTCCGTTTTATCTACTAGCATTCCTCTTGTGATGTTTATGCTATGCTTCTCCTTCAGATGTTTCTTGGGTGCTCCTGTTGCGAGGTGGAAAGTTAGTCGTTGGGAGAGTCTTGTTGTCGTCATGCCAACATAGGTGGAGGGAAGGACTTCACAGTTTCCTTGGTTATACGTAAAACACTGAAATTTTTGTTTATGAGGACTTGAGTTGAAATACAGCGCTCAACTCAAGTCAAGAGACCAGGACGCGCAGCGGGGTGACAAGCCTACCGGTATAAATACATCCCCCCCCCAGCAATCAGCTTGAGCCATTCTCTCCGACACCCTCAACACGGATAGACCTTCGCTACTGAAGAAGGGTCAAGGACCCGAAATCGCGATCTAGCGAAAATGACTAGCTTCGGCGAAGTCATACAGCCAATTAAAAAGGAATATAAGGCAATCATAAGATATAAGGAAAATATCTTAAGAAAAATAATAAATGCTCAACTAGCTATCACATTCAATGATATATGTATTAGAGAAAGACTCCTGCCCATATACACCCTTAATTTATATATATATATATATATATATATATATATATATATATATATATATATATATATATATATATATATATATATATATATATATATATATATATATATATATATACACACACACAAAACGCGCGCGCGCTGTTAGAGAGAGAGAGAGAGAGAGAGAGAGAGAGAGAGAGAGAGAGAGAGAGAGAGAGAGAGAGAGAGAGAGAGAGAGAGAGAGAGAGAGAGAGAGAGATTGAGAGAGAGAGAGAGAGAGAGAGAGAGAGAACATTTGAACATTTATTAATAACTAACAGTTACAGTTACATATATACATAATGAGGCTTAATGTGACTGTAGTTAGCCATTTTAAAGCAGAGCTTTTCAGACAAGGAGAGAGAGAGAGAGAGAGAGAGAGAGAGAGAGAGAGAGAGAGAGAGAGAGAGAGAGAGAGAGAGAGAGAGAGAGAGAGAGAGAGTGTGGAATTCGTACAAGCGGTGGGAGAGGGAGTGCGTGACTCATTGGGATCGATGCCGCGGGTGACATCAGGAGAAAAATCCTCTCCCCCTGACATACTGTAGTCTCTTTTATGTGTTAGAAACTACGTCGTCCTTATTCCATCAAAGTGGTTACTATGTCACACACACACACACACACACACACACACACACACACACACACACACACACACACACACACTCATACACACACACAAACACACACACAGAGAGAGAGAGAGAGAGAGAGAGAGAGAGAGAGAGAGAGAGAGAGAGAGAGAGAGAGAGAGAGAAAGCAAAATAAAATAAAATATTGTCATTCTACTGCTTAGGGAAATGAAGTGATGAAAGAAATTTCTTGCGTGGCGCCACAACAACTACGGTCATATGGCATACATATAAATACTAGTTATGTTAAAATGGAAGATAAAAGTAACAAAAAAAAATAAATAAATAAAAGAATAATAAGAGAAATAATAATAACTATAAATTAAACGGGCTGTGATGTGAATATAACTGTTTAGTCAAATTGTGCTTCATTGCGTATCTTAAAGAAATTGTGAAAAAAACTGGTATTCACTCGTAAATAAAATATATATATATATATATATATATATATATATATATATATATATATATATATATATATATATATATATATATATATATATATATATATATATATATATATATATATATATATATATATATATATATATATATATATATATATATATATATATATAAAACATTAGTGTTTTCTTAGTGTGTTAACTATGTAACACGATATTTTGTCTTTGACAAGCAAGTGTTATTTTCCAACTCTTCATTCCAAAACAATAGAAAATGTCCATTATTCCTGTCAAACTTTGCTTTTGTGGCTTTTAGAATGATTTTTTTTTTTTTTGCTCCAAAATATGTAAATTTCACCATTTTTCCAGATGATGCCACAGAGAACTTCTTTGTAGGAGAATGCATCTGGAAGCTGATTGCATCTTCTTGATACCATTTTACCTCTTGTGATGTGTCTTCTCTGGCAGCCAAGGCAGAACTGATTTGTGGTCTGCAAGCCCCTACTTTGATATTGTCAATCAGTACTCCAGAATATTCTTAGTCTTTCTAGAATGTGTTCCAGAATGTTCTCAATCTTTCTAAAATATTATTGAACCTGCTTTAGAGAATTCTGAATCATTCTAGAACATTCTTTTAGATTCTAGAAAATCTTTATACTTTTACATATTTTTACTATATTCTAGAAAATTCTAGAATATTCTGGAATTGTTAACATTGACTAGAATGTTCTAAAATGTTCTACAAACTTGTAATAGTGTCAGGTAGAACATTCTGAAAGATTAAAAAGTATTTCTGAAATGTAAGCAAATTCTTCTTATATCAATTTTTTTTTGCTAGATCTGGTCAGTTGAAGAATTATCTTATTAAAAAAAATAGAATTAATATTCTTTCTTTCATTGTTTTGACTATTTGCAACATTTCAAAAGTAATTAGATAAACAATTGAGATCTTGCAAAGGTTTTTACCTCACATGAAAACCAATAGTAACCCATACTATAATGAAATAAGGCAAAAATAAAAATTCATTGCTCTAACAACAAATGCAAATTTTTAGGATGAAAAATAACTTTTTTTTTCATTTTGTTTAGATGGAAATAACTGAAATTATGGTTAGGAGCCAAAGACAAGACAAAAGTGAAATTTTGGTATAAGTGAATTATCGTTCTCTTAGGAATACTTCAAGTTGTATTATGATCTCCATATTGATATCCTTCCCGCGGTCTCGCTGAACAAGACTATTTTCGTTTATCCCTATTCTAAACGCCTTTCTAATGCAAGAGATAAACTCTACCGTGCTTTTGTATATCCCACTTCCTATGACTTGAATCCATTCAGGAGGGAGGTCTCAAGACAATCCTCCAGCTATGGATAATACTTCAGGCACTCCTTTTTTTTTTTCCCCTTTGGGGATTGGCACCTCAGATGGCATTGTTTTATACTTTAAATTTTGTTTATTTAAAAATGAAAGCAAGGATACTAACCCATAATGGGCACAATAATAAAAGTAAGCAAAAACCGACATATCGGTGAATAACTAAAAAAATAAAAACAGCAAAGACAATGTGTGAAGCAATAGTGATATATTAGTGAATATATCAGGCATTGATATTGGATGAGGGCGAAGTGGAATAATCCAATCATCCAATATCAGTGTGTAATATGTTCACCAATATATCACTATTGCTTCATACATTGTATTTACTGTTTTTATTTATTTTTCAATTATTCACAGTCATAACTTATATCGGCTTTTGTTTACTTTTATTATTGTGCTCCTTATGGTTAGTATCTTTCCTTTTATTCTTTTAAATTTATCTTTTCAGTGATGTATTAAATGTATTTATGTATTTTAGCCTGAAGTTGGAACGTTGCAAGAAATAAAGTGAAGAAATGAAAAAAAGAAAAGAAAAACTGGATGTTTTCCCTGTTTATCTCTTCGGTATTTTGGAACATCACATATATATATATATATATATATATATATATATATATATATATATATATATATATATATATATATATATATATATATATATATATATGTACATTCCTACAGGCTCCATGATCGACCTGCACGCTTGTGTGAGGAGTCTAGGACCGTACGTGTTGGCACAGACACAGGTTTTTGATAATGGTGTCATAGGTTCGGCAAATCAAGCCGTCCACGTTTAATGCGTGCCTGAGGTGGCAAAACATGTTACTTTGTAGTACGAGCGATCAAATACATTGTCAATACTATAATTCCATTATTCTATCTTTTCACCAGGCTGGCAATCCCACACGGGTAGTGCCCGAGACAAGGCACCAGTCATTCCAGCACGGATCATTCTTAGCTCCGTCGGCTTCCGATGAAAAGGGACAGACAGTCCCGTGATCCACCCTGCTACACGCCGGGAATCTTAACCTAGCACAGCTGGCCACACACATCCACAGCAAGGCCCGACAGCATAGACTGGTTTACCCCTGCCCCTTCATAATGAGACCGTTCCCTCTGTATTGTGTCCTAGAAACAAAGAATCTCTTTAAACAGAGTAGAAAAAAAGATAATAATGAATGAATGAATTAAATAATAATAATGATGATGATGATGATAATAATAATAATGATGATGATGATGATGATAATAATAATAATAATAATAATAATAATAATAATAATAATAATAAAAATAATAATAATAAAAATGATAAAAATAATAATACAAATAATAATAAAAAATAATAATAATAACAACAACAACAACAACAACAATAACAATAATAATAATAATAATGATAATAATAATAATAATAATAATAATAGTAATAATAATAATAATAATAATAATAATAATAATAATAATAACAATAATAATAATAAATATATAGTAAAAAAATAAACAAATCATAGTAATTAAAGAAAAAAAACAATTGTGCAATTTTATCAGGCTATTCATCAAGCATTCAGTAGTCATTGTTGGAATATAACACTTTTTTTTTATTTATTGTTTTATTTACGCGTTAAAGAAGACAAATACTACTCACAAAACGTCAGTCAGGTATACTAAAAAAAAAAAAAAAAAGTAAAACGCTTCCGTGTATCAATTGGGACGCAACACGGACAGCCCAAGTCAGAATATCAGATGATGCTGAGATTGGCAACAAGCTCCATTCAGAGACGTATCGCTATGGAGTCAGTATTACAGGAGGAGGCAGTAGACACCTGCCGAAACGATAATTACTCCCAGTGAGGTCTAATGCACTGTTCGGGGGATGCTGTGAATTTATCATTAAACCCAGCTGTGACCTCACTGAACGTTTCCCTTTGTGTTTCACAACACAAAGGGGCAGTCACAGCCTGCCCTCTAAAGACAACTCTCTTCCTCCACACAAAAATACAAGCACCTAAAAACACACACACCCTTCACCCAAAAAAAAATTTAATCATCATGGCGACTCCTACACCAGCCTCGGAGTCCCCATGTGGGGAGGGCACCATAAATGTCCCCAGGTCGGACTGCCTTTCTGTCGACGACCCTAAGTGTCTTGACACCACCCTCAACTTTTTCTTCATTAACTTCTGCAACATTCGCGGCCTAAGATCTAATTTTCAATCTGTAGAACACCACCTCTCCTCTTCTAAACCTCATCTTCTTTTCCTCACTGAAACTCAGGTGTCTGAGGCAACGGACAGTAGCCCCTTTTCTGTTCCCTCCTACTTTCTCTATCCTCATTTTCGATCCAAAGCTGGATGTTGCGTTTATGTGCGCAATAACTTAACTTGCTCTCGTGCCCACGCTCTTGAATCTTTCGAGTTTTCCACCATCTGGCTACGACTACAGAGTCACTCTCAAACTAAATTTATATGTGTTGTATACCTCTCACCTAACTCCTCTGACTATAAGAAATTCTTAACTTCCAAAGTGGAGCACATTCTGACTCTCCTCCCATTTGCAGAGATCTCCATTCTTGGAGACTTCAATGTTCACCACCGGCTTTGGCTTTCCTCTCCCTTTACTGACCATCCTGGTGAACTAGCCTTCAACTTTGCTATCCTCCACGACCTAGAACAATTGGTGCAACACCCTACTCGTTTTCCTGACCGTCTTGGAGATACGCATAACATTCTTGACCTTTTCCTGACCTCTAATCCTTCTGCTTATGCTGTCATCCTTTCTTCTCCGTTGGGCTCCTCCGATCACAATCTCATATCTGTATCTTGTCCTATCGCTTCAATCCCTCCTCAGGATCCCCCTAAACGAAGGTGCCTCTGGTGTTTTGATCTGAGGAGGTATTTTGCTGATTTTCCTTGGAATGACTACTGCTTCCGTGTCAGAGACAAATCTTTGTGTGCTGAGCGCATAAGAGAGGTGATAATGTCTGACATAGTGGCGTACATTCCTCACTCTTTTTTCGACCTAAACCTTCCAAACCTTGGTTTAACACATCTTGTTCTCGTGCTATACATGATAAAGAGGTGGCCCACAAAAGGTACTTAAGCCTTCCATTACCAGAATCTCATGCACTTTACATTTCTGCCCGGAACCATGCTAAGTTTGTTCTTCAACTAGCCAAGAACTCCTTCATTAACAGAAAGTGTCAAAACCTTTCAAGATCTAACTCCCCTCGTGACTTTTGGCATCTAGCCAAAAATATCTCCAATAAATTTCCTTCTTCTTTCCTTCGTTTATTTCAACCAGATGGCACCACTGCTATCACATCTATTTCTAAAGCTGAACTTTTCGCTCAAACTTTTGCTAAAATCTCTACCTTGGACGATTCTGGGCTTGATCCTCCTTCTCTTACACCCTCTGACTACTTCATGCTACCTATTAAAATTCTTTGCAATGATGTTTTCCATGCCCTTGCTGGCCTAAGCCCTTGGAAGGCTTATGGACCTGATAGGATCCCTCCTATTTTTCTCCGAAATTGCGCCTCCGTGCTTCCACCTTGCCTAGTCAAACTCTTTCAGCTCTGTCTGTCAACATCTACCTTTCCTTCTTGCTGGAAGTTTGCCTACATTCAGCCTGTTCCTAAAAAGGGTGACCGTTCTAATCCCTCAAACTACCGTCCTATTGTTTTAATTTCCTGCCTATCAAAAGTTTTTGAATCTATCCTCAACAGGAAGATTCTTAAACATCTATCACTTCACCACCTTCTATCTGATCGCCAGTATGGTTTCCGCCAAGGCCGCTCTACTGGTGATCTTCTGGCTTTCCGAACTGAGTCTTGGTCATCCTCTTTTAGAGATTTTGGTGAAACCTTTGGTGTTGCCTTGGACATATCAAATGCTTTTGATAGAGTCAAATCAGCTTTGATTTCAAAACTACCCTCCTACAGCTTCTATCCTTCTCTCTGTAACTTCATCTCAAGTTTCCTTTCTGACCGTTCTATTGCTGCTGTGGTAGACGGTCACTGTTCTTCTCCTAAATCTATTAACAGTGGTGTTCCTCAGGGTTCTGTCCTGTCACCCACTCTCTTCTTATTATTCGTTAATGATCTAAACTAAACTTCTTGTCCTATCCACTCCTATGCTGATGATACCACCCTGCACTTTTCCACGTCTTTTAATAGTCGTCCAACCCTTCAGGAGGTAGACATTTCACGCAGGGAAGTCACAGAACGCATGACTTCTGATCTTTCTAAATTTTCTGATTGGGGCAGAGCAAACTTGGTATTGTTCAATGCCTCAAAAATTCAATTCCTCCATCTATCAACTCGTCACAACCTTCCAGACAACTATCCCCTCTTCTTCAATGACACTCAACTCTCCCCCTCTTCTACACTGAACATCCTCGGTCTGTCCTTTACTTATAATCTGAACTGGAAACTTCACATCTCATCTCTAGCTGAAACAGCTTCTATGAAGTTAGGCGTTCTGAGACGTCTCCGCCAGTTTTTCTCATCCCCCCAGCTGCTAACTCTGTACAAGGACCTTATCCGTCCACGTATGGAGTATGCTTCACATGTCTGGGGGGGTTCCCCTCATACTGCTCCTCTAGACAGGGTGGAATCAAAAGCTTTTCGTTTCATCAACTCCTCTCCTCTAACTGACTGTCTTCAGCCTCTCTCTCACCGCCGCAATGTTGCATATCTAGCTGTCTTTTACCGCTATGTTCATGCTAACTGCTCTTCTGATCTTGCTAACTGCATGCCTCCCCTCCTTCCGCGGCCTCGCTGCCCAAGACTTTCTTCTTTCTCTCACCCCTATTCTGTCAACCTCTCTAACGCAAGAGTTAACCAGTATTCTCAATCATTCATCCCTTTCTCTGGTAAACTCTGGAACTCCCTGCCTGCTTCTGTATTTCCACCTGCCTTTGACTTGAATTACTTCAAGAGGGAGGTTAAAGACACTTATTCATCATTTTTTTTACCACTGCTTTGACCCTTTTATGGGACTGGCATTTCAGTGGGCATTTTTTTATTAGATTTTTGTTGCCCTTGGCCAGTGTCCTTCCTACATAAAAAAAAAAAAAGAGTTACACCTTATTTTTATTGATTTGGAAAAAGCTTATAATAGAGTACCCCACCAGGAAGTTTGGGCTAGTATGAGAAGGAAAGGAGCATCAGAGAAGTATGTGAGAGTGTTCCAGGACATGTACGAAGGCTCAAGGACGAGGGTAAGGAGCAATGTGAGAACAACAGAGGAGTTCTCTGTGAGAGTGGGTCTGCACCAGGGATATTCTCTGAGCCCATATCTCTTCAACCAACTCATGGATGATAGTGTTCAAAATATAAAGGAAGAGTCACCGTGGGCCATGTTGTTCGGGGACGACATCGTCTTGGTGGATGAAAGTAGAGATGAGATAGAGAGAAAGTTGGAGAGATTGCGAGGAGCATTGGAAGGGAGAGGTTTGAGAATTAGCAGGGAGAAGACGGAGTATCTGAATTTTAATGGTCGACAGGAGAGCGCGGTATGGATGCAAGATATGAAGTTAAAGGGTGTCAAGGAGTTTAGATGTGCTATCATATATCAGCGGACGGCAGCCTAGATGGAGAGATCATTCACCGTATCCAATCGGGTTGGAAGAATTGGAAAAGAACAACTGGAGATTTTTTTTTGCATCAGAAGGCAAAAAAAAAAAAAAAAGCTGTAACTCTGGACAGTCACATACCTCTCCGTTTTTATAAAGAGAAGAAAAAGATATTTCCTGGATAGATTTTTAGATATTTATAGATAAGGAACAATATACAATATATTTTTTAAGAAGTTTATATTTCATACATTCCATTCTGATACATATAACTTGTAAAGTCAAATTTACCCATAAATTATATGCCTATAATGATTTTACTTTGAACTACTGATATTTTATTTAAGAAAGATGGCCATGCGCATCTTCGTATACCAACGCAATAAATCAGATGATGGTAACAATGTGTAATATATGCTTAACATAGATTCTAGTTCACCTTCTAAGTTTTGATGTAAGGAGTCTGTCTATATCCTTATCAGCTAGTTCCTAGGAAATCAGTATTATCAGCATAAATAGTAAATCTAAATTTTGAACTTCCATGTTTTATGTCATTAATAAACACGAGAGGTTAAAAGCCCAAAAATAGATCCATGAGGCACACCCTCTGGTGGAGCCTTATAAACTGAATAAATATAATTACAATAAAAACTCTATTGTCTAAAGAATCGAAGACTTTTGATAATTCTATAAACATTTGATAATTCTATAAACATCTCTACTACATAAAATTGATACACTGATGACTCTGTAGAGTGGTTTGACTGAACCCGTGTTGGCAATCATACAGTCAATGATTCTCCTGTAAGTATTTAATTGGGCGAGAGGGAATTGGGATGGACTCACGGAACCCTGTGTTTAGGATATCCTGTCTCCCGAAGTATTGCAGTGTTTGGGAAGGGCAGGTGCACACAACGTAACGTAGATCCTTCCTCTCAACAAGCAAGCCGGCACACACATTGAGACCATCGATGCGAGAAAAATTAGTGTTACCCACTAGGGCTATACATGCACAGGGCGCCACCACCTCTTACATAAAATGGCGTAACATACCGTCGACTCGACAAGGACTCGACAACTCGTAAGGTGACAGTGCTCCTGAAGGAGAAACTAGTCTCGGCATCAAGGGCGTCGTCGTCGCTGGTCGGGTTGGTCACTAGGAAGCGTGAGAGGGCATCGGGGATGCACAACTTCTTGTCTGTGCGTTACGTCGCTGTGAAGGCGAAAACTGCAATCTTCTTCAATCGCTGAAGACGTGGGTAGTCGATGGTATCGAGCGAATAGCTGTTAAGGATGGGAACTAGCGGACGATGGTCGATGACGAAGTCGAAGTGCTGCAAGCATGCGAGATAAAACTTCCACTTCTTCATCGCCAACACAACTGCCAATTTCAGCTCAACTGTGGCGTAGCGAGTCTCTGTCAGTCAAGAAAGGACAGCCTCAATGGAATGGAGTGGAGACCGTATCCCAAGCGTGGCGCTTGTGTCTGTCTGTCTGTCGATCAGTCAGGAGGGCAGGGTCGATGGCTGCAAAAACAGACTCCCAGTGAGGTCTAAGGCACTGGATCAGGGGGTGCTGTGAACTTATCATGCAACCCAGCTGTGACCTCACTGAACATTTCCCTTTGTGTCTCACAACATAAGGGGACAGTCACAGCCAGCCCTCTAAAGACAACTCTTTTCTTCCACACAAAACTACAAACACCTAATAACACCCTTCACTCAAAATTTCAAAATTCATGGCGACTCCTACAACAACCTCGCAGTCCCCATCTGGGGAGGGAACCACAAATGTCCCCGTGTCGGACTGCCCTTCTGACGACGACCCGAAGTGTTTTGACACCCCCGTCAACTTTTTCTTTATTAACTTCTGCAACATTCGTGGTCTAAGATCTAATTTTCAATCTGTAGAACACCACCTCTCTTCTAAACCTCATCTTCTGTTCCTCACTGGAACTCAGGTGTCTAAGGCAACGGACAGTAGCCTCTTTTCTCTTCCCTCCTACTTTCTCTATCCTCATTTTCGATCCAAAGCTGGATGTTGCGTTTGTGCGCGCAACGATTTAACCTGCTTTCGTGCTCACGCTCTTGAATCTTCCGAGTTTTCCATCATCTGGCTACGACTACAGATTCACTCTCAAACTAAATTGATTGATGCTGTATCTCTCTCACCTAACTCCTATGACTATAAGAAATTCTTTGAGTAGTTAACTTCCAAAGTGGAACACATTCTGGCTCTCTTCTCCATTCTTGGAGACTTCAATGTTCACAACCAGCTTTGGCTTTCCTCTCCCTTCGCTGACCATCCTGGTGAACTAGCCTTCAACTTTGCTCTCCTTCATGACCTAGAGTAATTGGTGCAGCATCCTATTCGTATTCCTGACCGTCTTGGAGATACGCCGAACATTCTTGACCTTTTCCTGATCTCTAATTCTTCTGCTTATTCTGTCACCCTCTCTTTTCCGTTGGGCTCCTCCGACCACAATCTCATCTCTTTATCTTGACCTATCGCTCCAATCCCTCCTCAGGATCCCCCTAAGTGAAAGTGCCTCTGGCGTTTTGTCTCTACTACTTGGAGGGACCTAAGGAGGTATTTTGCTAATTTCCCTTGGAATCACTACTGCTTCCATGTCAGAGACCCGTCTTTGTGTGCTGAGTGCATAACAGAAGTGATAGTGTCTGGCATGCAGGCGTACATTTCTCACTCTTTTTCTCTACCTAAACCTTCCAAACCTTGGTTCAATACAGCTTGTTCTCGTGCTATACATGATAGAGAGGTGGCCCACAAAAGGTACTTAAGCCTTCCATCACTAGAATCTCATGCACTTATATATTTCTACCCGGAACCATGCCGTCTGTTCTCCAACTAGCCAAAAAATACTTCATTAAGAGAAAATGTCAAAATCTTTCAAGATCTAACTCCCCTCGTGACTTCTGGCATCTAGCCAAAAATATCTTCAATAACTTTGCTTCTTTCCCTCCTTTATTTCAACCAGATGGCACCACTGCTATCACATCTGTTTCTAAAGCTGAACTCTTTGCTGAAACCTTTGCTAAAAACTTTATTTTGGACGATTCTGGGCTTATTGCACCCTCTGATTACTTCATGCTACCAATTAAAATTCTTCGTAATGATGTTTTCCATGCCCTCGCTGGCCTAAACGCTCGGAAGGCTTACTTACCCGATGGGGTTCCTCCTATTGTTCTCTGAAACTGTGCCTCCGTGCCTAGTCGAACTCTTTCAGCTCTGTCTGTCAACATCTACCTACATTCAGCGTGTTCCTAAAAAGGGTGATCGTTCTAATCCCTCAAACTACCGTCCTATTGCTTTAATTTCCTGCCTACCTAAATCTTTTGGATCTATCCTCAACAAGAATATTTTTAAATATTTATCACTCCACAAACTTCTATCTGATCGCCAGTATGGGTTCCGTCAAGGCCGCTCTACTGGTGATCTTCTGGCTTTCCTTACCGAGTCTTGATACAAATACAAATGTCTCACTAAGAGACAATTCAACCCTCACTCTGGGAAACAAATGATACAATAAAACAATAAACAATACCCAAAGGGACAATACTGATCACAGTACATTTGTACATCAATTAAGTGTAGGGAAGTCTTCACAAATACAGATAGCCTAGCACACAGAAGAGCACCCATTGATTCCAACCTCGGCACAGACAATTTCTTGATAGGTGCTACCCTTCCTTTGGCTAGCACTAAGATTACCTTAAATGACCCGTCATTATCAGGAACTCTCAAGTATACACAGGCACCATACCCCTTCTCGGAAGCATCTCCAAAGGCATGCAGTTCTACATTTTGAACTCTCAAGTATACACAGGCACCATACCCCTTCTCGGAAGCATCTCCAAAGGCATGCAGTTCTACATTTTGTAGCTTGTTCCATACAAGTTCTGGAAAGTAACAAGGATTAACTTGCCATGTGTTAAGAACTTTTATATTTTTAACCCACTTCTGAAACCGGTGTTGCAATTCTGTAGGCAAGATCTCATCCCAAGGAAGTCCAAGTCTCCAAATATCTTGGAACATAATTTTTGCCATCATGATTACTGGGCATAGAAGGGCAAGAGGATCAAATAATTTACTGATGACACTGAGAACTGCTCTCTTTGTGGATGCTACCTCAAGATCCTTCAATTCTAAACAATCAAATGAAAACTATCTCTAGTCAAACACCACTGTAAACCAAGAATTTTTGTCTCTGCATGCTTGCTGGGCTCTAAATAGTCATTAAATCTGTCTGTTAAGGCATTGCAGTTCGAACTCCACCTTGAAAGTGTCATACTGGCCTTGGATAGAACTGACCGTGCCTCATCGAACTTAGCAAAAGCTGCACTGTCAGCTCCTGACTACCAGTCATCCACATAGAGGTTATCCTGCTCTGCAATAACTTCAGAATCAGGAAAGCTTTTAAGATGATGTTTAACAGTTGCGTTCAACAGAAATGGCCTACTTTTATTGCCAAATAGAACTCTAGTAAATCTCATTATCCGAATGTTACCGTTATAGTTCCAAAGAAATCTATGCACGTCCCTGTCTTCTTTCCTTACATTAATCTGGAGGAAAGCTTTAGGTATATCACCAGTTAAGGCAACCTTCCACCTTCTGAACCTTATTAGTACCTCTACCAACTGTGGGTTAAGAGGGGGACCCACCTCAAGACAGTGATTTAATGAGACTCCATTATAGCTCACAGCAGATGCGTCAAAGACTGGTCTTACTTTAATTGTGGTGCTGACTTCCCTGACGACAGGATGATGAGGAAGGTAGAATGTGGGGTATGGGCTGTTCATCTCACCCTCAGGTACCTCTTCAATGATGCCTTCCCGTTCGTAACCCATAAATACGGCATCATACTCCTCCTGAAGTTTAGGATTGGATGTAAATTTATGTATCAAACATAACAACCTTTTTCTTGCAGGCTTTTCATTATTTTGGAGGCTACACTTATGCTCTGATTTCCAGGGAAGAGCAACCTCATATCTATCATCCTTAAACTTAACTGTCTCTGAAAAGGATTTTAACACATGATGGTTGCTAACATCAGGATGTACTTCCTTGTTACAAATTCCCACTGGCTGAATCCCAAAACTTATGTAACTCATTCTCATTGAAATTGTTAATGCATAACATCTGAGACAACTTAACATTTCCCTTGGATGCCGAAGCACAAATCCCAGACAGGATCCAACCAAACACCGTCTCTTGAGCCACTAGTCCCTCAACCTGCAAATTCTTGTTTGGGATTACTAATTTCCAATAGACATCAAGTCCTATCCAAATGTCAACATTTAACTTCCTATCCCGCTTATACTCATCTGGTAACTGCACAGACTGAAAGGGCAGTAGGGTTTCAGCTGGAGCACAAGGACGTAATAATGGAGCACATTGTGGGCACTTCAGCTGCAAGTAAACACACAACTTCATTATTAACATCCACTACATTCAGGTCATAAATATTACACTGGGTAGATCTAGAACTCTTACTTCCCCCAAAGGCAGAATAGGACATCTGTTCAGAAGATACCCATGTAGGCCTAACCTTCCTTACAAATTCACTCCACACATTGGATCGATCTGCCCCAGAGTCGTACAACAAGGTACTTACCATGCTTTCCACACACTAACTTTTGCTGTTTGCAAGACACAATACCTTTGTTTAAAATGTGAAGAATGAGAAACACCAACTAGATCACCAGGCATAACATTGGTATCTCCCGTTTCACCTTCACTCCCCTTGGCCGGATTGTAGGAGTACATAGATACACCATTAGAAGTTCGAGGTAGGTTCCAGTAATGCGGTTTACACCTCGTTGGGTACTGCCACGGTCTCGAGCATTCGGCTGACTGGACGCCTACCTAAAACACCACACACTCACGCCTGCAATGGTTTTCCTTTATTGTGATTTAAGCACCACCTGGAGTTTGGGCCTCTGTTGTATACTTGCTGTGACCGTGTCTGGGGAATCTAACTGCGCCTGTGAACAGCGCCCGCAAATAAACTCACGGCACCTGCCTGGAAATTTCTGTACCGATCCCCGCTCTACAAGTGGTGACCTCGGAGCGACCAGACGTAACGTGATCATCGTGGAGCAGGGAAGGCCTACGGACTGTGGTGATTGGTGGCAGTCTATAACTACACAGTGACTATATGCTGGTCGTCCAGGTATTTCATTATTTTACTTTTGTCCTGTTTGGAATCTATGCCCTTGGAACTATGCCGAACCAGGACGAGGGTTCGCTACTTACATCTAGTGCGTCGCAGGATAGTGTTTCTTCCTTGACCGCAGGTGTTGCCGTCAAACCACCACACTTTGATGAGACTTCAGTAACACGCTGGTTTACAATAATTGAATCACAGTTTGTTCTTGCCAAGATCACTGTTTCAAGTACTAAATGTCACCATATATTATCAAATTTGCCACTTAGAGTAATCAATCAATTGAGTGATGAAGTCATCACTTCTCCAGACTATGGTGAATTAAAGCAATCTTTGATATCTCTTTTCACCAGGTCAAAACCTGAACTTTTTGACTCTCTTGTTAATCAAAATAACATGTGTGACAGACCTTCCACGTATTTGAGAGAGTTGCGTAAAATAGCTGCTCAACTAGGGGTGGATGATTCCTTTATAAAGTTAAAATTTTTGAAAGCATTACCTAGTAGCATCAGACCTCTCCTAGTGACATATGAGGAGAGCTCTTCACTTCAGCTTGTCAGGATAATGTATTTTCTAGAACTTGTGTTCCCATTGGAGTGCGCGCCTTTCATGAAGGTCAGCGTCCTCAGGTGTGCAGGTACCATCTGTATTATGGTAACAGGGCAAAATCATTTAAACGATGGTGTATACTTTCTTCTACAGTTTCTAATATTTTGCCAGATTCTCGCCCTAATTCTCGTTCTTCTTCCCCCGCTCGCGTATTCCACCAGGCGGGAAACTAGTGGGGCAGTCCGTAGAAATATCAGTTGCGACCGTCGGACTGCCACTTAGAGTAAGTGCCACAATCGGTTGCAAGAATTACCAATTTTTGATAGATACTGGTTCATCACTTTCGCTGCTTCCTAATGAATCAGAACTTACTCCATTCCTCAGGCCAACTGCTGTTACTCTTACTAATGCTTCAGATAAACCCATACGTTGTTATGGTGAAGTCGATGTAGACCTTGGGATACGATGTATTAGGCGTTCTTTCCCTTGGTCTTTGGTCATTGCTGACGTTATACATCCAATTTTGGGAACCGACTTTCTTGCAGCTAACTCACTAATAGTAGACTGTAAAAACCAGTCGCTAATAGACTCCTCTACCCAATGTAAGATTCCTCTTGAAGTTTCTTATTCTCTTATTTCTTCATATTTGGTTAATTATAATGGGGTAGACTCAAAAGCTGTTGAACTCCTTTCTCAGTTTCCGGTTCTCACTTCACCTTTGCAGTTGTCAGCTACTACACCTCCTGTGGAAACTATACACCATCGTATTGATACAGGTGACTCACCTCCTATACATTTCAAAGCAAGACATTTCTTTGACAGGTGAGAAGCTCAAAGCTGCTAAAGATGAATTTCAGTTTTTGCTTAATGCCGGAATCATTCGGCGCTCTAACGCTCCTTGGGCGTCTCCTCTGCACCTCGTGCCTAAGAAGGAGCCTGGTGCTTGGAGACCTTGTGGTGACTATCGCGGACTCAATAACGTAACTGCGAATGATAAATATCCCATACCACATTTGCGCAGTCTCACCATGTCACTTAAGGGTAAGACCATATTTTCAAAGATCGATTTACAGCGTGCATACTTACAGATCCCTGTGGCCAAAGATGATGTACCTAAGACTGCAGTATGCACACCGTTTGGTCTGTTTGAATTTCTGTATATGCCCTTTGGTCTAAAAAACGCAGGTTCCACTTTTTCAGCGCTTCATTGACACCATATTGGTTAATGTTAAGAACACCTTCACCAACTTGGATGACATCTTAGTAGCTAGTACAACTCTTGAAGAACACATTGCTGATGTTAAGACTGTTCTTTCTACTTTAGCAAAACACAACTTAAGACTATCTATAGATAAATGTGAATTTTTCTAGTCCTCGCTCACCTTCCTTTACCTCAAACTTCAACTGCATTGCGCCGTTTTATGGGGATGCTAAATTTCTTTAGACCAATGATCCCTAATTTTGCCGATGTTGCTTATTCATTGACAGAACTCTTACGGCATAATCCATCTTCTAAATCTCTCTCATGGACAGATGTTGCAAGGGACTCCTTCAACAATTTGAAGCAAGCCTTAGTCTCTTATCCTACCCTCGCCTATCCCTCTCAGAAGGCAACTGATTACCAGCTTGTGACTGACAGCTCGAACTTCGCAGTTGGCGCAGCTCTATACCAGATTATAGATGACACGCCTACGCCTCTATGATTTTATTCCAAAAAGCTCTCTGACACTCAGAAAACCTATTCCACCTATGACAGAGAACTCTTAGCTTCTTATTTGGCTGTCATTCACTTTAAAACACTCATTGATGGCCACTCGGTCACCTTGCTCCTTGACCATAAACCTTTAGTTTCTGCCTTTCATTCTAAGTCAGTTGCAAAGTCTGATAGGCAACAACGGCCTTATATGGGGCTTATTACAAAAACCACACCCACCTGAATATGTCTCTGAGACTGTCTGAAGAGCAAATGCAGAACTAGGAGACTTCTTTCTTCTCTCCGACTCTCTCACACTGCGGCCGTGTGTCCCTGCAGCAGTAGTCACGTCCTTAAAGGAGTCTGAGCGTTCACGGCGCTCAATCTCCTTCCTAAGAAAATCCAGCAGCCATGCGAGATCGCTTTCGTGACCCGATCCTTCAATCGACCACTCCAAACGGATGTCGCACGGCAGACGAGACAAAATCACTGGGGTGAGGAAGAGGCCAAACTCACTGCCACTTAACCCCAGTGCCTCCAAACTCCTGATGTGGATCAGGAGGTCTTCCTGCAGCTTCCTCAAGGCAGACACTTAAGTCGTAGATACTTGAGGCTTGAACGGCATGCTCAAGCCAAGAAGAGCTTGAATGTGAGCGAAGATAATCCTCTATGGCTTTCCATACCGCTCCTTCAACAGAATACAGGCCACAGCATAATTAACTGCAGTAAGTGAGCCTTGGATGACAGACTTGGCCTCACCTTCCAATAAGGCCTGCAGATAGGTGAACTTGCTGATGGCTGGTAGAATATAGTCGTCTACCATGGCCACGAACAAATCCCAGAATGACTGCCACTGGGTTAGTTCACCACTAAACTTCGGCAAGTCGAGCCGTGGAAGATTTACACTGGCACTAGTAGACACTGCGCTTGCACTTGCAGACTTATCTTCACTACTTCCCGACCCTTCATGGACGGCAGTCTTATCCAATTTCACCAACAGTTCGCCATCTTGCACCCGAACAGCTCTAACACCACTGCGTAAACTATCTGCTTTGTCCAGGACTGCTTCCAACGACTCAGGGTCACTTATTGTCAGTTCATATTCCGCTTGAACTCGGTCCAAGGTGTCTAGACGCTTATCTAAATCCGCTATAGCGTCTTCCAGCTACACCATGGACCCAGGTGGCAGTTCAAGCAAAGTCTGCAAAGCCTTGGAGGCTCTCGTACACCACCCTCGAGCAGTCGCCCGTCCTCTTTCAAGCTGCTCCTTCTCCGCCATCACGAGTAATCACCACAGCTTGCTGCACGTATACAGAAGTTTTCAGTTCGTTTGAGCACGTAAAGGCTGCTCCCTGGTCTGGGCACCACTGTTCCTCCTACACAAGTCCCAAAGGAGGAAAAACCGGTGAAAATAACTCGCGAGGTGGAGCAACACATGGGGGCTATCAAACAGCTCGAGTCTCCTGATGTACTGAGATTAATAACAGCGGTGAACCTAAACATCTGTTTCGCCTGCCGACGTGGCAAACCCGCAGGCAACAATGACGTGTCAGGCGCAGCTTATTTGTGCACCGACCTATGAACAAACATATAATTTATACCCAAATTAATGTAAATTCATATATAATAATAAATCAGATATCAACACCCTTTAAAGTCTCAATACAAATAATCTTGGTAATCCCATTCTTAAGTTCGAACCCCTGGCGTCAACATCATCCATATATATATATATATATATATATATATATATATATATATATATATATATATATATATATATATATATATATATATATATATATATATATATATATACACCTTTCAGAGACTTATAATACTCCTTTGTGATAATGTAAAAAAAAAAAATCCTCCAGAATACGATAATGGTGAGGGAAATGTGGATGACGTTCTCGAGTTTGAAGAAATAGATGGCAGTGAATCAGATAAGGATTATGTGCTATCAATGTATGAGGTAGTGTGGGTATCGCTTTGGCTCTCCCCGTGTCCAGTGTAGAAGCGATTGGTGCCCGTTTTGACCCCACGAATGACTAACTTCTCCCACAGTCTCAGGTCAGGGTTCCTCAGTCTCAGGTCAGGGTTCCTAGTGAACGGACATGTTTAGTGAGCAGTGACCTGACGCTAATATAGCTGGCTAGTGTAGACATGGCGCCTTGTGTTGCTGAGTCGTCTGGTTGTGTTAGTTCTCCTGTTCTCGAGGCCTTCGTTGCGAAGGTCTCAGAGGTGGAGGCTGAGTTCCATCGAAGGATCTCGGAGGTGCAGGCTGAGTTTCGTGAGATGATCTCAGACCTGCAGGCTGAGTTCTGTGAGATGATCTCAGCACCTGTGGGAGGGTCGTGCCCCACCGTTAACTTACCTAGTAAGGCGACGGAGGAGCAGTGCTTGGTAGTGTGCAGGGGAGCCAAGAGGGTGAAGGTCCTCAGGGCACCTTGCTTGGAGACGAAGAATCCCTTCAATGTGCTGGAGGAAGGGAAGGAGAAGGAGGTGGACAGGGCGGGAGGAGGCAAGAAGGAGGGGGCAGATGCAGTTACCCTGTCCCAAGGTAGAGTGCTTGTGTTTGGTGTTAGTCAGGTTAGGCACATAGATAGTGCGTTCTGTGCTAGGGATAGGAAGCGTAGGTCGAGGGTGTGTTTGCCGGGGGCCGGGATAGGAAAGGTAGCTGATAGGCTAGACACGTGCATGGAAAAAGATGGGACCAAGCCCATTGTTTTTCTCAGTGCGGGAGGGAATGACCTTGGTAAGGTCAGGAGTGAGGAGCTTATCGGAAGGTTTCGACAGGCTTTGGGCAGGATTAAGGACAAGGGAGGGATCCCCGTGGTATGTGGTGTCTTGCCGAGGAAGGGAGTTGGTGCTGAGTGGCTGTCCAGGGCTATTACAGTGAATCGCAGGCTAGCAAATCATTGTAAGAGTAATGGATGGACGTTTATCGACAACTGGAAGGTTTTCTATGGTAGCGACACCTTGTACGCCAGGGATGGAGTGCATTTGTCACGCCAGGGTGTTCGTGTTTAGGCCGAAACACTCGAGCGGGATATAACTGCACTCCAGCACTTTTTTCGTTAGTCGGGAGGGAAGAAGGGGTAGTGAAGAGAAGGCGAGGGGCAAATTAGTTAAATCTAGAAAGATTGCTAGATCAGGGAAGGTGTGAAATAGCTTAAGGGTTTACTACACAAGCTGTAAAACTATTCTGAATAAAATAGACTTGCGTAGAGGAATAGCGAGTGTAGAG
The DNA here is from genome assembly GCF_035594125.1 of Scylla paramamosain. Taxonomy (NCBI): domain Eukaryota; kingdom Metazoa; phylum Arthropoda; class Malacostraca; order Decapoda; family Portunidae; genus Scylla; species Scylla paramamosain. Next base: position 1,970,069 of record NC_087170.1, on the reverse strand, counting down.
AAATTTGATATCATTGCTTTAACTGAAACTTGGTTAGATATGTCAGGAAAAATATTTCATCCAGAGGTTAAGATAGATGGTTATACAATGTTCTATAAAGATAGGGAAAACAGGAGAGGAGGAGGCGTCGCGTTATACGTTAGGGACACATTACAGTGTTGTATGAACAATAGAATTAAAATAAATAACAAAGCAGAGTCGATATGGGTAGATATTAAGGAAGGATCGCAGTCAGTAGTACAAGGGGTAGTTTACAGACCACCGACCAGTACAGAGGAAATTAACACCTCTCTGTGGCAGGAATAAAATAAAGCATGCAGGTACAGTCAGGTTTGTGTGGTAGGAGATTTTAATTTTAGGAATATCGACTGGAGTCTGATTGTGGGTAACAAGGAAGCAGAGGAATTTCTTAAGGTAATTCAGGATAATTTTTTTAAACAGGTAGTCGTAGAACCCACAAGGGGAAATAATATTCTAGATTTAATTCTTACTAACAGGGAGAAAGCAGTCACGCAGGTAGAGGTTGGAGGACAGCTAGGTAACAGTGACCATAGGGAAATTAGGTACAATTTAGAATAGGAAGAAACTGTTAGAAACAAAAACACTAGTAAAATACCTAACTTTAGGACAGCAGATTTTGAAGAATTAAAAAGGTACCTCCAAGGAGTGGACTGGCAAAGGATGCAGGGTGAGGTCAGGTCAGGGACGGAGTTCAGAGAGATAAGGCAGGATGAGAGAGGTGAGGTGAGGCGTGAGGGTGTAGGATAAGAGGAAGGAAGATGTGTCCAGAAGGGGAGGAGGAAAGAGGAAGGGGGAGATAGGTGTGAGTATGTTGGAATGTCAGGTCATGCTGAAATGAGAGAGGTTAGGTCGAGGCGAATAGATGAGGGAGTTGAGAGGATGGTAAGGGCCGGAAAGAGGGGATTAAGTGAGGTAAATATAGATGAATTGTATAAATATTTCGTAGATAAAGTTCAAACAGGTCAGTTGGCAAATATCCCGTATAGGACAATAAGATCACAAAAAAAAAAAAAGACCCTAAATGGATGACTGCTAGGTTAAAGCATTATATAGGGCGTAAGAGAAGTATATATAAGAGATTAAGGGCAGGTGAAGAAGTTTTAAGGACACAATATAATGAATTAGTTAGGACAGTCAGGAAGTTAACGATGAAAGCTAAGGACAATTATGAATTAAAGGTAGCCAGCCAGGCGAAGACGGACCCCAAGGGACTTTATCAGGTATACAGGACGAAGAATAAGGATACTATAGGTCCATTAAATGCAGCAGATGGGGAGCTGGTTAGTTCTGGGGGAGGAGATTAGTAAACTTCTGAATGATTATTTTCTAACTGTCTTCACCCAGGAAAACATGCATGATATGCCAGATAGTGAACAGGTGTTTAGATCAGATGAGAATGAGAAGCTGACAGATATTTCCATAACTAGGGATAGTGGAACAGGAGATAGATAGGCTAAAAAAGTTCAAGACACTACATTAGCCTGCCTCCACATTACTGGTACATCACCCGACTCCAGTGATTTCCTAAAGACAGAAACTAACGGCTCACTAATAATCTCTTTTCATTCCTTAAGTACTCTTGGATATATTTCGTCTTTAGGAAATCACTGGAGTCTTTAGGAAATACTGGTGAGGTACCAGTAATGTGGAGGCAGGCTAATATAGTACCCATCTTTAAGAAAGGAGATAAAACTTTAGCGTCTAATTATAGACCTGTCAGCTTAACTTAATAGCGAGGAACATTAGGGAACATTTAGACAAACATAACTTGATAATTATATCAGTCATAGCATGGCTTCACGAAGGGGAAGTCTTGCCTGACAAACTTGTTAAGTTTTTACAGTAAGGTGTACGAGGCACTAGATAATGGTGATAGTTATGATATCTTATATCTGGACTTTAGTAAAGCATTTGACAAGGTACCCCATCAAAGGCTCCTGAGAAAGGTTAGGACACACGGGATAGGTGGGAAGGTGTTAGGCTGGATAGGGTCATGGCTTAGTGACAGGCGACAGAGTGGTAATAAACGGCTCGAAATCCGAGTGGGGTCATGTAATTAGTGGGGTGCCACAGGGATCAGTATTAGAACCATTGTTATTTCTAATATATATCAATGATTTGGATAGTGGAATTAGTAGTGATGTTAGTAAATTTGCGGATGACACAAAGATAGGTAGATTAATTAGGTCAGAATCGGATGCTATCGCCTTGCAGGCAGATTTAGATAGAATGAATGAATGGACGGATAGATGGCAAATGCAATTTAATATCAATAAATGCAAAGTGCTTAGCGTAGGTAGAGGAAACTCACACAATAGGTACACATTAAACAACCAAACTCTGGTAGGTACAGGGTACGAGAAAGATTTAGGAGTTATAGTTACCTCTGAACTCCGTCTAGGGAAACAATGCATAGAAGCCAGAAACAGGGCAAATAGGGTACTAGGATTAATTTTTAGGAGTGTTAAAAGTAGAAGACTGGAAGTATTATTAAAATTATACTTGGTGCTTGTCAGACCTCATCTAGACTACGCTGCGCAGTTCTGGTCCCCACATTACAGGAAAAATATAGGTCTATTAGAATCAGTACAGAGGAGAATGACTAAAAGGATACAGGAGATGAGGAGTATTCCTTACGAGGCGAGGTTGAAGCTGTTAAATCTACATTCTTTAGAGAGACGTAGGTTAAGAGGGGACCTGATAGAAGTCTTTAAGTGGTATAAGGGGTATAACAAGGGGGATATAGGCAAAATTCTTAGGATCAGCAACCAGGGTAGAACAAGAAATAACGTGTTCAAGCTTGAAAAATTTAGGTTTAGGAAAGAGATAGAAAAAAATTGGTTCTCAAATAGAGTAGTAGATGAGTGGATGAGTGCTAGGACATTAGAGAGCTTTAAGAGAAGATTAGACAAGTTTATGGACTGGGATAATAGATAGAAATAGGTAGGTATATTTCATACAGGGACTGCCACGTGTAAGCCTGGTCGCTTCTCTCAGCTTCCCTTATTTCTTATGTTCCAAGGTTATGTGCCCAAGGTTAAAGAGATGGAATAGGTAGTGTTCTCCGATATCAGCTCTCGCAGGGTACGGTGCAGAAAGTGTTCAAGGAAGGATGAGAGAAAAAACCATTGAGTGTTTAGGCTGCAAGGAGACACTCTGCGGGCGCATTATCCTTCTTCTCTGCCTTTACTGCATTTCTAAAGCGTGAATAATAATTTTCTATGAAATACATTTCGAAAAAAAAAAGAATATATATATATATATATATATATATATATATATATATATATATATATATATATATATATATATATATATATATATATATATATATATATATATATATATATATATATATATATATATATATATATATATATATATATATTTACTTTCATTCACAATAGATAAATAAATAAATCAATAAATAAAATCCACTTTATTTGATAGAGTGCCTGACCAAGTTGTGATGCCAGAATCATGTGGATACAGGAGCTGCATTCCACACTCACAAGCTGTATTTGGAGCACAGAACATGAGAATATCTGCATAGGAGTACATAATACAAAATATAATGGTTTTAGATTTCTTAGTTTATATGATATTTTGTTGTTTTTTTCTCAAAAGTTTACTATTTCAGCTTCTATTTTTACGAATATTTAATTTTCAAGAAACAGGATTAAACTTGTACTTTCCCATGGTGACCCCAGATTGAATAAAATGCAATTAAAAGTATTTATTTTTAATTTCCAAAAGTTCGGACCCCCATATGTGTTAATGTAATTTTTTTAAAGGGTATGTGTTCCAGGATTAACTTGAAATAACACAACCAGTAAACTTAATATTTTTAGATGACTTTCCTTCTGTGCATACTACTTTGGTTATTGCTTTAACATTGACAGTGACTTTATGGGTACAGACGTGACTGACAATAAATTTTCGTATAATCATCTCTCAGTAGGTATACACAGTGAGAATGGTTTAATTTGTTAACACAGTTGTTTACAGCTTACCCATCAGCACAACCCAACGAAAAAAGACTTAATAATAATAATAATAATAATAATAATAATAATAATAATAATAATAATAATAATAATAATAATAATAATAAACGGTTTATTCTTTAGGAAGTCAACAAACTGAAAATGTACAGAGGGGGTGGGAAAATACTTAACATTTATCCTAAAGCTAAGTCTAATCTAGAAGAGAAATACTATTGATTGATGGCTCGCGCCATGGTGGAAATCGCGCTGAGTCTGTACCGGTCCGTGCGCGGCGCCTTCAGGGGCGTTATCTTGTTGTGGTGTCTGGACCACAACTGGGCGAGGCGCGTCAGGCGGCAGCATGTGTCTCAGACGTGGATGATGCAGCAGTCCCCTTGCAAACTCAGATTCAGGGTGGTCAGGGCTTCATCATAGGTGGTGTAGGCAGAGCCAAGGATGATCCTGCACGCCCTTTTTTGCACACTCTTCAGCTGTAGCTGTTAAGTGTGTGTGTGTGGGAGGAGCACCACGCTGGGGAGGCATACATAAGTTTAGGTAGGATGAAGGTGAAGTACACCGCCCTTAACTCGTCTGTCGGCGTCCCCAGCGACCTCAGTCTGCGCAGCATGTACAGCCTGTAGGTAGCGGATCTTACGGTGCTGGCGACATGCTGTTTCCAGATCAGCTGGTCGTCCACCGTGACTCCGAGAAGCTTGGCACATCGGACCACCTGGAGGGGGTGAAGGCCCACTGTGAGTTGGGGAGGGGACACTGGTACAGAGGAGGTACAGAAATGCATCACCACAGTTTTGCAATGGTTGATGGTCATCCTGCTTTCCTCCGTCCACGTGTGCAGTCGCTCCAGAATTGTTTGCAGTGGCGAGTAGTCCGGGTTCTTGTTGGAAACTGGGACGCCCACGGTGCAGTTGTCCACATACTTCCAGCGATTGGGGGTGTCAGTAAGGGCGTCGTTGATGAGGAGGAGGAGGCAAAGTGGACCCATCTTGGTCCCCTGGGGGACCCCACATGTAAGCTGTTGGAAATTAGAGACAGAGCACTGATAGCGAACGGCCTGACGCCTCCCTGTGAGGAAGTCGGCTAGCCACGCTACCAGGTTAGGAGGGAGACCCAGACTTAATGCCTTGCCGATGACAACAGTGTAATCAACAAGATCAAAGACTTTTTAGAAGTCCACAAAAGCAACAGCCAGAGAGGTGTTTCGCTTGTCCAGGTGGCTGTGGATGAATTCAAGGAAGCTGGTCAGGTAATGGAAGGTGGAGGTGGCTTTAATATTTCCAAACTGTCTGATATCCACGGTATTACAAGTTCTGGTGTAGGCCCAGTCATACACAAAATCTTCTCAAATAAGGCTAGGGATGGGGATGATAGAGACTGGCCTGAGGTCATTGAGTGATTGTGGACTGGAAGTTTGGGGATGGGGGTGACGTAAGATGTCTTCCAATCCGCGCAGCAAGAGTGATGGGAGAGAGAGGCGTTTATTATGGAGCATAGCGGTGTTGCTAGCTCTACAGCAAACTCCTTGTAAATCTTATAGGAAGGTCAGTGGGTGTGGTGGATCTTGGTTTGAATTTGAGTATTCTCTTAAAAACATCCATCGCCTGGACAATGTGGGGAGGGGAGGGAGCAGGAAGATAGGTACGAAGCGGAGTGGTGTGGAGGGGAAGAAAGGTCTGACAGATAGCGGCAAAGTGCTCGTTCATCTCCTGAGCCGCGAGATTAGCAGAAAGGTGTGAGGTGCAAGGGAGGGATGAAGTGTGCTTTTGTAGGCCACAAAAAGCTTTGATCTTAGCGTACCACTGTCTGTTGTTGGCCAGCTTGAGGTGGTGTATCTTGTCCGGGTAATAGTTTGTGTTGGCAGCTTTAATGTCCCTGATCACTCTGTTTCTTTGTTTTCTGTATAGGACCGGGCAGGAGTGAAACGCCCAGTTCCGCTGACGCATGAGTCTTTTAATGTGGGGAGTCGTCCAAGGGGCATCAGACGGGTGCACTGTGACACTCTTGGCTGGGAAGTAGTGGTGGAAGGCTTCTGTGGTGGTGGCGACGTAATTGTGCCATTTTGAGTGGACGTCCTCCACATCAAGCACCTCGGTCCACGGGTGTTGTGTCACCCACTGCCCAAACTCCCTCATGGCTGAGTCAGGCATGGGGTGGTGGGTCCTGTTGACAGCTGACCGGGGGGTCGAGGTGGTGGGTGTGGGTGTCCACAGTATGGAGAGGTGGGTGCTCCGTCCCATGGGAGGCAGCGGCTTGGGGGGCGAGTATTGCTGGCCCAGGTCTGTCAGTATAAGATCGAGGATGGCTTGCTGGTGAGTGGGGAAGTCCACGACCTGGATGAGGTGTAGCTGGTGTAGGATATCGCTGATATCTAATCTGTTAAAGTCCCCACAGATAACCAGCTTGGCGGCAGGATACCTCACCCTCAGGGCATCAGCAGTGTCAATGACGTGAGTGGTGAGTAACTGTGCTGTGGTGGCTCGTGGGGGGTGGCACACGACGCACATGATGATGGAGGCTGTGTTGTTGGGATGGTAGGGTGGTGTAACTCTCGCTCACAGGGCCTCTACTCCGGCAGGAATATCGACAGGGAAGTGTGAGGGGCTGAGGGCAGAGTGGCAGAAAACGGCCACTTCCCACCCCCACCCGGCGTCCTGTCCTGAGGTGATGGTAGGGCTGGTAGTCCTGCATCGTGCACACCTCAGGGTCCCTCTTCTCCACCCTGCGGTCTTCTCTGGCACTGGAAGTCACTACCTTGATTGGACGCACCATATTTTTACCTCCTCTCGATCCGCGGTCACAACCTGCCTGCTAAAGAAAACTCTCTTCCTTCGCACAACTCTACATATAGCTAATATATGCACACCCTTCACTCAAAATTCAAAATTTATTAAGGGGACTCTTCAGCTTCAGATTTCCAATCTAGGGACCGGACCAAAAAAATTAATATCCCTATGTCCGACTGCTCTTTTTTCAGGTATCGACCCTAAGTGTCTTGACAAGTCCCTCAAATATTTCTTTTGCAACATTCGCGACCTTAGATCTACTTTTCAATCTGTAGAGCACCACATCTCTTCTACTGAACCTCATCTTTTCCTCTCCGAAACGCAGGTGTCTGAGGCAACTGACAGTAGCCCCTTTGCCGTTCCTTCCTACTTTTTCTATCGTCTTTTTCAACTTAAAGCTTCTATGTAAGAAATTACTTAACTTGCTCTCGTGGGCACGCTGTTGAATCTGATTACAACTACAGAGCCAGTCTTAAAAATAAATTAATCTGCTATAGGGTGTTACACAAAGTGGTGTAACAAACACTGCCTGTAGTGTACGTATTTCGTAGTTTCGGAATCTCGGACACTGTCTGGTAGAACAGAGGCGTGGAAGTATGACATTGTCAGGCACACGATGACCAAAGTTACTTTTGGGTCTATCCGCATACAATTTCTAAAGTCTGATCATAAACAATTCGCAGTTCATGTAAAATAGTTTCATAGCCTCCTCCTTCACTTCGTCTTTGTAACCAGTCCTCGTACCATTCCTCTCTTCTCACCTTGTCCTCACACAGTCCATACAATATCTTGCAGCAATACCGAGCAATTTTCTAGGTTTTGGTAAAAGTGTCCGAGAGGCACTGTTCAACCGTGTGGACGCACCCTCTCACTTAACTCTGAAAAAAAAAAAAATCTGACTATTCACCTTCGAAGTGGACCACATCTTGACGCTCTCCCCTTTCGCGGATATCTTCATTCTTGGAGACTTAAATGTTTACCATCAGCTTTTAATTTTCTCCCCCCTTCACTGACCAACCTGCTGAAATAGGATTTAACTTTGCTATCCTCAACGATTTATAGCGATTAATTCAATACCCTACTCGTATTCCTGACTATCTTGGAGATGCACCCAAAATTTTTTTTTCATCTTTTCCTAATATCTAATCCTTCTGCTAAAGCAGTCACCTTATCTTCTTCTTTAGGCTCCTCCGGTCACAACCTCATATCTGTATCTTGTTCTGTCGCTCCAGTCCCCTCGTCAAGATCCCCCGAAGCGGAGGTGCCTCTAACTTAAAGAGGTATGGTATTTCAGACACTTTATATTTCTGCCCGGAATCATACCTGGTCTGCGCTCATCAAAAGAAAGTCACTCATGACTTCTGGCATCTAGTCAAAAGACATCTCTATTAACTATAAAAGAGAAGGATAAAAGCCGTAGGAGCGTAGTTTGCAAATCAAAGCTTTGTGCCAGATCGTATCAAAAGCTTTTGATATATCCAAGGCAACAGCAAAAGTTTCACCAAAATATTTAAAAGAGGATGACTAAGGACGGTAGTGTGAGGGATTAGAACGGTCACCCTTTTTAGGAACAGGCTGAATGTTGGCAAACTTCCAGCAAGAAGGAAAGGTAGATGTTGACAGACAGAGTTGAAAGAGTTTAACTAGGCAAGGTGCAAGCACACAGGCACAGTTTCGGAGAACAATAGGAAAGGCTCCATCAGGTCTATAAGCCTTCCGAGGGTTTAGGCCAGCGAGGGCATGGAAAACATCATTGCGAAGATTTTTAATAGGTAGCATGAAGTAGTCAGAGGGTGGAGGAGAGGGAAGAATAAGCCCTGAATAATCCTAGTAGATTTTTAGCAAAGGTTTGAAAGGGGAGTTCAGCTTTAGAAATAGATGTGATAACAGTATTGCCATCTGGTTGAAATAAAGGAGAGAAAGAAGAAGCAAAGTTATTGGAGATATTTTTGGCTAGATGCCAGAAGTCACTTCGGGAGTCAGATCTTGAAAGATTTTGCCACTTTCTGTTAATGAAGGAGTTTTTGGCTAGTTGGAGAAAAGACTTGGCATGGTTCCAGAGAGAAAATAAAGTGCATGAAATTCTGGTGATGGAAGGCTTAAGTACCTTTTGTGGGCCACCTCTCTGTCATGTATAACACGAGAACAAGCTGTGTTAAACCAAGGTTTGGACGGTTTAGGTTGAGAAAAAGAGTGTGTAATTTACGCCTCCATGCCAGACACTATCACCTCTGTTATGCGCTCGGCACAAAAAGACGGGTCTCTGACACGGAAACAGTAGTCATTCCAAGGAAAATCATTAAAATACCTCCTCAGGTACCCCCAACTAGTAGAAGCTAAACGCTAGAGGCACCTTCGCTCAGGGGGATCCTGAGGAGGTATTGGGGCGATAGAACAAGATACAGATATGAGATTGTGATCGGAGGAGTCAAACGGAGAAGAGAGAGAGAGAGAGAGAGAGAGAATAAGCAAAAGGATTAGAGGCCCGGAAAAGGTCAAGAATGTTGGGCGTATCTCCAAGACGGTCAGGAGAAACTACGGCAAGATGGGTTGCTGGATATCCCTCGAAATCATATCTTTAACGCTCATCTTGATAAATTTATTCTAAAATCACACAAATAACACAATAAAACATTCGAAATGAGTAGTTTTCCGTGATTTACACTTATACCGTAAATTACTTTCACGAATCAGCCAACAAATATAGTCTCCCATCATGTTTTCATTATAGGACTCTTGGTAACGGCATTCAAAATCCAGTATATCCTGATGGAAACGCTCGCCCTGCTCCTCGGAGTATGCCCTCATGTTCTTGGATTTATCAAGATGAGCATCAAGGATACGGTTTTCGAGGGACATCTTGCCGTAGTTTCTCACCAAGGTCTCAACAAGTTCTACATAGTTTTCGTCTTTGTGATTACCCAAGAAACCGAGAACCACTGCGACAAAGCTATTCCACGCTGCTTTTTCCGTACTACTGAACTTCTTGGGGAACTCCCTGCACTCCATGATCTTTTTTATTTGTGAACCGATGAAGACATCGGCATCCACTTTTGCCGGAGACAGCTTTGGGAAGAAATCCTGGAAATACTTGAAAGCTGCAGACTTTTTATCTAGAGTTCTGACGAATTGTTTCATGAGGCCCAACTTTAAGTGCATTGGAGGAAATAGTACCTTTCTGCGGTCTAACAGTGGCTCCCATTTGACGTTGTTCTTCCCAACACTAATCTCGGTCCGGTGTGGCCACTTCCTCTTGTGGCAGTGTCCCTACTGTCCCAAAGGCAAAGATAAGGAAACTTGGTAAAACCACCTTGGATACCCATCAAGAAGGCCATCACTTTAAAGTCTCCGATAACCTCCCAACCGTACTCTTCATATATCAATTCATATAGCAAGATCTTGACACTATTGTATTCCTCTTTGAGCTGGACAGAGTGAGAGAAGGGAAGATATACATATTCACGTTATGAAGCAGCACTGCACAAACTGTCGATGAAGAGGCACCAGTCGTTGTGTTTACAGGCCATTCCAATTGCCTCGAATAGACAGGTCACATTCTGGCAAAAACAAAGCTTATCTTGACAAGTAAAAAAAGCTTGAAAATGCCGGTGACGCTTTCTCTGACCTGATATTTTCACACTTTCTTCAAACAAATTTCATAGCTTGAGTCTAAGCGTCAAAAGCTCGGCATTAGACTTTGTGAGAAACAAGATGTCTGATCAGGCCGTTAACGTCATTTTGGTGGGGATAGTAAGGATTTCTCTCTTCAGCAGCTCCTCTGAAATCTGGATCAGTGACCTCATCTCCTTCTGAATTGATTTTTTTTCTTTTGTTTTCTTTCTAAACCTGCTACTTTCTCTTTCGAGGAGTGGGTACAGGGAGCTCAGAACAGTGTAGCACTGGCGCAATGGATGACATAAAATCTTCATATATGATAGCAAGTTAGTTTAAAAAAATTGCTCTTCAGATCAGAATAAAAAAAAAAATGAAAGGGAATAATTGTCATTTTCTTTAATTTCTAGAAAAAAAAAAACACAATTAAGAAATAATATTTACTGATCAAAGATAAGAAAAAGTAAAAATTTTATTACACAGTAAAATAAATGATCTTCTAAACCAAACTTACTGTCTTATCCGTTCCCTACGCTAATGATACCATCCTGGAATTTTTCACGTCTTTTCATAGACTTCCAGTCCTTCAAGAAGTAAACAGCTTACACAGGGAAACCAAAGAACGCCTGTCTTTTGACCTCTCTGAAATTAATGGTTGGAGGAGACTAAACTTAATATTGTTCATTGCCTCAAAATCTCAATTCCTCCATTTATCAAGTCGACATTTTCTTATGATCTGAACTGGAAACTTCACATCTCATCTCTAGCTAAAACAGCTTCTATGAACTTAGATATTCTGAGTCGTCACAAGCCCCCTTCCCAACTGTTAATTCTGCATAGGGGCCATATCGGTCCATGTAGAAAGTACGCTCCACGCAGAATGAAAAGCTTTCCGTTTTATCAACTCTGACTGCCTTCAGCCTCTCTCTCTCTCTCTCTCTCTCTCTCTCTCTCTCTCTCTCTCTCTCTCTCTCTCTCTCTCTCTCTCTCTCTCTCTCCCGCAGTGTTGCATATCTTGCTATCTTCTACTCCCATATTCATGCCACCTGCTCTTCTGATCTTGCTAACAGCATGCCTCCCCTCCTCCCATAGCCTTTCTGCACAAGACTTTCTGCTTTCTCTCATCTCTATTCTGTCCACTTCTGTAATGCAAGAGTTAACCAGTATTCTCAATCATTCATTCCCTTTTCTGGTAAATTGAGAAAAAAAAAAAAAAAAAAAAAAAAAAAAAAAAAAAAAATATATATATATATATATATATATATATATATATATATATATATATATATATATATATATATATATATATATATATATATATATATATATATATATATACGAGTATATATATATATATATATGCATTCTTGGCCTTTTCCTGACCTTTAATCATTATTATGATAGCAAGTTATAGCTTATGCTGTCACCCTTTCTTCTCCGTTGGGCTCCTCCGATCACGATCTCATATCTTTATCTTGTCCTATCGCTCCAATCCCTCCTCAGGATCCCCCTAAGCGAAGGTGCCTCTGGCGTTTTGCCTCTGCTAGTTGGGGGGACCTGAGGAGGTATTTTGCTAATTTTCCTTGGAATGACTACTGCTTCCGTGTCAGAGACCCGTCTTTGTGTGCTGAGCACATAACAGAGGTGATAGTGTCTGGCATGGAGGTGTACATTCCTCACTCTTTTCCTCGTCCTGAACCTTCTAAACCTTGGTTTAACACAGCTTGTTCTCGTGCTATACATGATAGAGAGGTGGCCCACCAAAGGTACTTAATCCTTCCATCACCAGAATCTCATGCACTTTATATTTCTGCCCGGAAACATACCAAATCTGTTCTCCAACTGCTTCTTCTTCTTTCCCTCCTCTATTTCAACCAGATGGCACCACTGCTATCACGTCTATTTCTAAAGCTGAACTCTTCGCTCAAACCTTTGCTAAAACTCTGTCTTGGACGATTCCGGGCTTGTTCCTCCCTCTCCTCCACCCTCTGACTACTTCATGCCACGTATTGAAATTCTTCGCAATTATGTTTTCCATGCCCTCGCTGGCCTAAACCCTCGGAAGGCTTATGGACCTCATGGGGTCCTTCCTATTGTTCTCCGAAACTGTGCCTCAGTGCTTGCACCTTGCCTAGTCAAACTCTTTCAGCTCTGTCTGTCAACATCTACCTTTCCTTCTTGCTGGAAGTTTGCCTACATTCAACCTGTTCCTAAAAAGGGTGACCGCTCTAATCCCTCAAACTACCGTCCTATTGCTTTAATTTCCTGCTTATCTAAAGTTTATTAATCTATCCTCAACAGGAAGATTCTTAAACATCTATCACTTCACAACCTTCTATCTGATCGCCAGCATGGGTCCCGTCAAGGCCGCTCTACTGGTGATCTTCTGGCTTTCCTTACTGAGTCTTGGTCATCCTCTTTTAGAGATTTTGGTGAAACTTTTGCTGTTGCCTTGGACATATCAAAAGCCTTTGATAGAGTCTGGCACAAAGCTATGATTTCCAAACTACCCTCCTACGGTTTCTATCCTTCTCTCTGTAACTTCATCTCAAGTTTCCTTTCTGACCGTTCTATTGCTGCTGTGGTAGACGGTCACTGTTCTTCTCCTAAATCTATTAACAGTGGTGTTCCTCAAGGTTCTGTCCTGTCACCCACTCTCTTCTTATTATTCATTAATGATCTTCTAAACCAAACTTCTTGTCCTATCCACTCCTACGCTGATGATACCACCCTGCACTTTTCCACGTCTTTTCATAGACTTCCAACCCTTCAGGAGGTAAACATATCACGCAAGGAAGCCACAGAACGCCTGACTTCTGATCTTTCTAAAATTTCTGATTGGGGCACAACAAACTTAGTACTGTTCAATGCCTCAAAAACTCAATTCCTCCATCTATCAACTCGACACAACCTTCCAGACAACTATCCCCTTTTCACCAATGACACTCAACTGTCCCACTCTTCTACGTTGAACATCCTCGGTCTGTCCTTTACTTATAATCTGAACTGGAAACTTCACATCTCATCTCTAGCTAAAACAGCTTCTATGAAGTTAGGTGTTCTGAGACGTGTCCGCCAGTTTTTCTCACTCCCCCAGCTGCTAACTCTGTACAATGGCCTTATCCGTCCATGTATGGAGTATGCTTCATATAACTGGGGGGTTCCATTCATACTGCTCTTCTAGACAGGGTGGAATCAAAAGTTTTTCGTCTCATCAACTCCTCTCCTCTAACTGACTGTCTTCAGCCTCTCTCTCACCGCCGCAATGTTGCATATCTAGCTGTCTTCTACCGCTATTTTCATGCTAACTGCTCTTATGATCTTGCTAACTGCATGCCTCCCGTCCTTCCGCGGCCTCGCTGCACAAGACTTTCTTCTTTCTCTCACCCCTATTCTGCACACCTCTCTAACGCAAGAGTTAACCAGTATTCTCAATCATTCATCCCTTTCTCTGGTAAACTCTGGAACTCCCTGCCTGCTTCTGTATTTCCACCTTCCTATGACTTGAATTCCTTCAAGAGGGAGGTTTCAAGACACTTATCCACCAATTTTTGACCACTGCTTTGACCCTTTTATTAAATTTCTGTTGCCCTTGGCCAGTATCCTTCCTACATAAAAAAAAAAAAAAAGACTCCCAGTGAGACATGTTTCTAATGAACCTTATGTATTAACAATTGAGATATCAGTATTCTTGTGATCGTGAATACTGAAGGAAGAGACGAGTGTACTAACTAGTCAGATTTTATACATTAAAGGATAACTCTTTATGTAGAAATAGCTAGCAGTGTAAGTAGGTCGACGTTGCTGTCGTTAAGACTGAAGGTCCCTATGACCTTAAGTAGACTCTAATAGCGAAATGTTACAAATTTTTGGAAGGTGTTCAACACTCAGCAGCACCATGAAACTATCAGTAGTTCTCTGCCACGCCTTGGTCGTAAGTAATACTTATATGTGACTATATTTTATGTGCATTTATATATTTTGTGTGTTATGCGTTACCGAATTACCTGATTTGTTTGATAAAGCCCTAATAAAGTATATTGACCATTAACGTAAAAATTTATCTTTTTTTTTCGTAAAATTACATAAAAATTTATTAAGTAATATCATGTGGTTGAGTTACTGTCTTTTGTTACCTGCGTGTGTTGCTGGAATGTTTATTTACAGGTTAATAAAAAGTGCTAGTGTTTCTGAACTGCGTTTGTAGCTTACCTCACTGTGAGAACCCAAGCCTTAACTGTGGGTAACCTGGACTTAGACTTTGAAGTGCTTGGTGGATAAATAATAAGTGAAGTTCCTACGTAGATTCCACATTACCTTAAAGGTAAGTTACAGGATTGCGACACTAGGGTAATCATATTTAGAGCGACGTAAAGATCATCACTTCAGAGAGGAGACGTAATCTTTAACTTTTATTTTTCTCTATTATTTCATATTCAACCGTTTCCGTAAGTTATTATATTTTTTATTAATGCTCTAATTAGTATTCTCGTTTATTTTTTTTCTTGTTACCTGAATCTCTTGTTTTTACTCTGATACCTGTTTCCGTTTATGTGGATCTCTTGCCTTATCATATTACCTCTGGCTGTTTGCCGGGTTGTTTGTTTTAATCTTATTAACTCTTTATCTCAGGTGGATCTCTTGCTTTTACTTTTTTTTTTCTTTTTTTTTTTGTTACACAAGTAGACAAGAACCACATCGAGAAAAAGTAAAAAATATCATGGAAATTGCAAACATTAAAATCAGAGATTAATTTGAAGGATGGATCAAAGCAGCTGTAAGCACAGATCAAACTCTTTATATTATTTTTGTTTAGGTATATGTCTTACTATGTCCTCTTCTCAAGCTTCATTAAATATCTAGCACAAGTGTAGATTATAATTTTGGGGGGACATACCCGACAATAAATAAAGTCCTCGTGTAGTCTCAAACTTGTTGTGTGTCTCTTGCGTAATTTGTAATCAGCGGAATTGTCTGCAGTTAAAAGAACTAATTGCCTCTATTGGGGAGTGCTGCTTAAAAGTTTATAGGTTAGTAAATATAGATAAATAATTACATGAAAGATTAAATAAATAAATAAATAGATAAAATAGATAAGTAAATAGATAAATAGTTAAGAAAGTAGATATTTAAAGGCAAAATAAATAGCTAGGTAAATAGATTTGTGAAAATAGTAATAATAAATAATAAAAATATTATATTTCCCTGTAATTTCTTCTCTTTAAAGCATGTAAAGACACTAAATCTTTTCTTTTGAAATATATAAAATAACAACAATCCTTTCCTTTTTAGGGTAAAATGGCCACTCATACTAACTTTTACAAGCCATTCCTCCCTTTAAAATATGCTAAGGCCCTTATTTTTTCCTTTAAAACACATAGAGATCCGCAGTCTCTATTATAAAGGTACATAAAGGCCTGCCCGTCCTTCTCTTTAAGGTATGAAACACCATATCCATTTTTCTTTCATTTGTTATGACCATTGTTTTGCCCTTTGCAATGCATAAACTCCCACTAATCTTTATTTTGAAGGCACAAAAAGAGCTGCCTATCATTTCCTTCAATCTCCCTTGCCTGAGACATTACTTTCGGATTCCGCAGCTTTCCGCAAAGACCGTAATATGTCACGCACCAAAAATAGTGCTTCATTAGGTACCTTCTCTTTGGCGGAGTCCAGAGCGGCAGCCTCACAGCGACTCTCTGATGTGTGTTTTTCAACCAGTCATATGAAGCCTGCTTTCTAAACCTGCTTATCAAAGGAACAACCTTATTAGGAGGATGTCTTGTGCCCCACTGCTCAGTACTCGCCGAGAAGACACCGACTGAGCACACAGAAAGGGAACAGGGTGCTGGATTCTTAATAGCGAGGAATTATGTGGGACATGGCGAAGACAATAAGGTTACGGTGCAAAAGAAGGACTGGAGAGTCGCCAAGGAAACACCGGGATAAGAATATAAACACAACATTGCTCGTAAAAGTAAGGATACGTACTGGAACACAGAGGTGGGGTCATAACAGGAGCACGAGCTAGGGACATGGAACAGTTGTCATAACAATAAGAACACGTACAGGAGACAAGGGTCTCTGGTCTTAGCAAGAAGACACGTACGTGAGGATATATCTGGGGTTATAACAGCAAGAACACGGACAAGGAACACAGAGCTACGGTTATAACAGGAAGAAAACGTGTAGGAGACACAAAACTAGACTTACGAGTATAACAGCAAGGACTCGTACAGGAAACACAGAACTTGGGTCATAATAGCCAGGACACGTACAGGAAACAGGAAACTATTGTCATAATAGCAAGGACACGTTTTATTTTTCACCTTTCTATGGTATGAATTAATTCAAAACTAGAGCATCAAGAAACCATGAAAAGAATATAGGAGCCTTTTATTTTGCATATTTTCTGGGAAACGCCAGTTTAGCTTTCTCTTCTTCCTTCTCCTCCTTCTCTTTATAAGGTCCTGACAACCCTTCTTCGTAAATAAGAAAAAAAAAAAAAAAGGGCGAAACGAATAATACTTACTCAGATTCCCTCAATTAGCAGAGGCAAAATGGCAGAGGCACCTCCCCTTTGGGGGATACTGAGGAGGGACTGGAGCGATAGGACAAGATACAGATATGAGATTGTGATCGGAGGAGCGCAAAGGAGAAGAAAGGGTGACAGCATAAGCTGAAGAAGTAGAGGTTAGAAAAAGATGAAAAATGTTGTATGTATATCCAAGCTGTTGAGGAACACGGGTAAGGTGTTGCACTAGTTGATCTAGCAAAAGTTATAGGCTATTTCACCAGGATGGTCAGTGAAAGGAGAGGAAAGCCAAAGCTGCTGGTAAACATTGAAGTTCACCACCCCATAAAGGGAAGAGAGTCAGAATGTGCTCCAGTTTGGAAGTTAAGTGGTCCAAAAAACTTCTTATAGGCAGAGGAGTAAGGCGAGAGATATATAGCACAGATAAATTTAGTTTGAGAGTGACTCTGTAGTCGTAGCCAGATGATGGAAAACTTGGAAGATGCAAGAACGTGGGCACGAGAGCAGGTTAAGTCACTGAGCACATATAGGCATCATCCAGCTTTGGATTGAAAATGAGGATAGAGAAAGTAGGAGAGAACAGGAAAGCGGTTGCTGTCAGATACCTTAGACACCTGTCTTTCAGTGAGCAGGAGATGTGGTTTAATAAAGGAGAGGTTGTCTTCTATAAATTGAAAATTAAATCTAAGTCCGGGAATGTTCCAGAAGTTAATAAAGAAAAAAGCTTGGGAGGGTGGATGTCAAGACACTTAGGGTTGATACCAGAAGACCTTTTCGACATGGGGAGATTTGTAGTCCCTTCCCCAGATGGGGACTCCGAGGTTTGTGTAGGAGTCGCCATTATAATTTTGAAGTTTGAGTGAGTGGTGTGTGTGTAATTATGTGCTTGTAGTTTTGTGTGAAGGAAGAGAGTTGTCTTTAGAAGGTAGGCTGTGACTGTGTTGTGAGACACAAAGGGAAACGTTCAGTGAGGTCACAGCTGGGATAATGATAAGTTCACAGCATTCCCTGGTCCAGCGCTTCAGATTTCACTGAGAGTAATTATCGTTTGGGCAAGTGTCTACTGCCTCCTTCTATTCTATATATACATTTTGTCACTTATCCATACCATATGGTCTTCCATTTATTCTAGTCACTTTATAATCTAATATCCTCCACAAAAAAAAAAAAGTAATTTGAATAATGACAAGCAGTGAATTCTTAGCACACACACCTCCAATTTTTTAGGCCTTGGACTTTCTTCAGCTCTCTGACCTGTCAAATTTCTCATCCATCCCTAAACCACAAACCTATAATTATTCCACCGACACACCTCACTGATTCCTCACCACAACTTAATCTTTTGCTGACAATCACTGATGTACAAAGACCCCACAACCTAGAATACCATACCTCAACATGTAAAGGATTCCCCAACTGTCATCTCACTCACAAAAAGTTTGAAAAGAAATATTTATCATCATCATACTGATTGTACAATTTGTTACCATTTTTTATAACTTTTATAGACCTATCTACACTATTATTATTACTACCTTATTAATTGTCAATATTATTGTTGTATATATTATAGTATTATTATTGTTATTACCTTAATTCCTATTGTATTATTTTCTTTGCCAATATTGTTATTATTATTTTCACCTTAGTTATTTTCTTCACTACCATCATAAGACACTGTATACACTATTTTAACAATACTTTTCTTGTATAGACATCTTTGTTATAATTTTTGTTGTTATTATTATAATCTTTATTATTGCCATTGTTATTACAAAGTTACTATTATAGCAATTATTATTACTGTTATTCTTATCATGAATAAATTATTCTATTTATATTTATTATTATTATTTTTATTATTATTATTATTATTATTATTATTATTATTATTATTATTATTATTATTATTATTATTATTATTATTATTACTATTATTATTATTATCATTATTATTATTATTATTAGTAGTAGTTGTAGTAGTAGTAGTAGTAGTATTGGTAGTAGTAGTAGTACATCATAATATAAAATTCATCTCTCCAGTTGATGCTATCATTTCAACTATTCATTTTTATACTACTATTTTCCATCTTCTCACGATTGTTACCATGTGGTTAACGTCAACGACCTAAATCACCACTTGGTCGGTGATGACGGCCTTCTTGGAGGTCACAGCTGTGCAAGTGCTCCAAAATCATGTGGAATTTCCCACACACTATTCTTCCTGGACACAGTGCTGACGGACCTGCCTCAAGACTATGTTCAGTGCCGTCCTCTCGACCGTGTGAGCAGCTTTGACCATCATGCCGTGCTCGCGACCGTCAGCGTTGCCCGGAGCGAGACGAGGATCGTCAGCGAGTCACCTGGCTGTAGGACCGCGTCGTCTGAATGGCTGTGAGACAGGCCCTGGCCTCGACAGATTGGGACATGATATTCACCGGGGACTCGCACCATGACACCAACGCCCTCACCACTGCCCTCTGCACACTGCAGCAGCAACACAAGTCACACAGGACATACTCTACCAGAGCCCAAAGGATTGTTCCTGGTTCGGGTACAGGTGCAGAACTGCTGCTGAACAGAAGTACAGAGCCTGAACGTGCTACAAGAGGCACCCCACACAGCGCAACAAAACCCGACACAGAAGAACGTGCAAGATCATGACAAAGACAGCAAAATGGGCCAAGGCAAGGTGGAAGGCGGATATGAGGAGGAAGCTGGCCTCCAAACGGGATGATATCAAGCAGTGGTGAGGATTAGTGAAGGAGAGGCAAGATGTTTCTTCTCATGAACGCATCCCTGCTCTTAGGAGGCCTGGCAGGGATCTGGCCTTCTCCAGCCAAGATAAAGCAGACATCCTCACCCTCCAGTTTACTGAAAATAATAAGGACTCCGTAGCCAAACAGGTAGCTGCCCGCCCTCACCCGTCTCACTGCCTCGAGACTGGAGACCATTACTATCTCTGAGGACGCCATCAGGAGACACTTGAGAGATGTTAATACCAGAAAGACTATTATTAGTCCTGAAGGTGTGACTCCACATCTCTTCAAACAATGCGCTGATGAGCTCTCAGAACCTCTCGCGATAATCTTCCGCCCCTGTTTGCAGTGAGGGGTCTGGCCACTCATGTCACACCCGTGCATGATCCTCGTCTCGCACCGGTGTAACGCTGACAGTCGCGAGCACTGTATGATGGTCAGAGCTGTCCACACGGTCGAGAGGACAGCACAGTTTTAAAGCAGGTCTGTCACCACTGGGTCCAGGGAGCCTCCACTATGGTGTATGGGAGATTCCACATGATTTTCGAGCATTTGCACAGCTCTGAACTCCGTGAAGGCCGTCATCACCAAGTTGTGATTTAGGTCTTCGACAATCGCCACGTGGTGACAGTCGGGAGTAGTCATGATGTCGTCCAAGTGCTCCGTCAGGTATGAAGCAGGTTGCTGCCATGCCACTGTGGCCGGTACGTAGCACAGAACAGCAGGGAGCGCCTGTCAGCGAAATTCACGCGGAAGAACAGCATCTCCATGACCTAGGGGATGTCAATTGAAAGCTCTCTCTCTAAAGACAACTCTCTTCCTTCACATAAAACTACAAGCACCTAATTACACGCACACCCTTCACTCAAAATTCAAAATTATAATGGCGACTCCTACACAAACCTCGGAGTCCCCATCTGGAGAAGGGACAAATATCCCCAGGACATTTGTCTTCTGATATCGACACTAAGTGTCTTGACACCACCTCCCCCCCTCAGCTTTTTCTTTATTAACTTCTGTAACATTCCCGGACTTAGATATAATTCTCAATCTATAAAAGACCACCTCTCTTCTACTAAATCTGATCTTTTCCTTACTGAAACACAGGTGTCTAAGGTATCTGACAGCTGCCACTTTCCTCTTCTCTCCTATGTTTTCTATCCTCATTTTCAATCTAATGCTGGATGATGCGTGTATGTGCTCAAATGACTTAACCTGCTCTCGTGCCCACGCTCTTGAATCTTCCGAGTTTTCCACCATCTGGCTACGACTACAGTCACTCTCAATCTAAATTTGTCTGTGCTGTATACCTCTCGCCTAAGTCATCTGGCTATATGATTATCTTTTTGACAACTTAACTTCCAAAGTGGAGCACATTCTGACTCTCTTCCCTTTTGAAGGTTTTTTGATGCTCTAATATTGAATTAATTTTTACCATAGGAAAGTGAAAATAAAACGTGTCCTTGCTGTTATGACAATAGTTTCCTGTTTCCTGTACGTGTCCTGGCTATTATGACCCAAGTTCTGTGTTTCCTGTACGTGTCCTTGCTGTTATAAGTTTAGTTTTGTGTCTCCTGTTTTCTTCCTGTTATAACCGTAGATCTGTGTTCCTTGTCCTTGATCTTGCTGTTATAACCCCAGATATATCCCAACGTACGTGCCCTTGTTGCTAAGACCAGAGATCCGTGTCTCCTGTACGTGTTCTTATTGTTATGACCACTGCTCCATGTCCCTTGTTCGTATTCTTGCAATATGACCCAACCTCTGTGTTCCAGTATGTATCCTTACTTTTATGAGCAAAGTTGTGTTCATATTCTTATTCCGGTGTCCCCTTGGCGAATCTCCAGTCCTTCTTTTACACCGTGACCTTACTGTTAAGAGCCCTTCGTCATGTCCCACATAAGTCCTCGCTATTATGAATCCAGCACCGTGTTCCCTACCCGTGTGCTCAGCCGATGTCCTCTCCGCGAGTACTAAGCTGTGCGGCACAAGACACGATCCTAATAAGGTTGTCCCTTTGATAAACGAGTTTAGAAAGCAGGCTTCATATGACTGAGCTGAAAAACACACATCAGAGAGTCGCTGTGAGGCTGCCGCTCTGGACTCCGCCAAAGAGCAGGACCTAATGAAGCACTATTTTTTTTTTTTCTTGTGACATATTACGGTCTTTGCGGAAAGTTGCATGTTTGGAATCCACAAGTAATGTCTCAGGCAAGGAAGATTGAAGGGAATAATAGGCAGCTCTTTTTTGTGCCTTCAAAATAAAGATTAGCAGGAGTTTATGCATTCCAACATAGTACTGAAGAATGAATATGGTGTTTGATACCTTAAAGAGAAAGACGGGCAGGCCTTTTTTGTGCCTTTATAATAGGGATTGTGGACTTCTATGCACTTTAAAGGAAAAGATAGGGTCCTTAGGATATTTTAAAGACAGATATGGCTTTTAAATGGGATTAAAGGAAAAGATGGGCGGACAAGGAAAGGATTGTTGTTCTTTTATATACTTTAAAAGGAAAGATTTAAAGAGAAGAAATTTATTTATTTGTTCAATCTTTTATGTAATTACTTAACTATATTTATTAATGTATTAAATTTTAAGCAGCACTCCCCAATAGAGGCAATTAGTTCTTTTAACTGCAGACGATTCCGCTGATTACAAATTACGCAAGAGATACACGAGCACTTTATTTGTTGTCGGGCGTGTCCAAAAGAAAATAGATAATCTACACTTATACTAGATATTTAATTAAGCCTGAGCGGAGGACATAGTAAGACACACACGTAAACAAAAATAACATAAAGAGTCTGATCTATGATTACAGCTGCTTTGATCCACCCAGTTCACTTCAAATTAATCTCTGATTTTAATGTTTGCAATTTGCACGATATTTTTTTTTTTTTTATGTGGTTCTTGTCTACTTGTGAAACAAAAAAAAGAAAAAAAAAGATAAAAGCAAGAGATCCACCTGAGATAAAGAGTTAATAAGATTAAAGCAAGAAACCCAGCAAACAGTAAGAGATAATAAGATAAAGCAAAAGATCCACAGAAAAGAAACAGCATCAAAGTAAGAGCAAGGGATTAAGTTAACAAAAATAGGTAATAAGAAAGATAAAAAAAAAAAAAAACCCAGCAGAGAAACAGGAGGCAAAGTTAAGAGCAAGAATCCACCTAACAAGAAAAGATAACCTCACCTTTACCTGAAAAAAAAAAAAAGAAGTAAATAAAAGCGAGAATACCAATAAGAATATTGATAAAAAAAAATAGCTTAGAAAAACTGTTGAATGTGAAGTGATAGAGAAACTATATCTTCAAAATGGAAGGAATTGCGAATATTTTAAAGAGTAGAAAATAAAAATGAAGAGAATAAACAACAGAATGGAATTGTGAATCCTTTAAAGAGTAGAAAATAAAAATGAAGAGAAGAAACAACAGATCACCACTTTAAACTGTCTCACTACCCTGAGATACTTTAGAGAGAGAGAGAGAGAGAGAGAGAGAGAGAGAGAGAGAGAGAGAGAGAGAGAGAGAGAGAGAGAGAGAGAGAGAGACGAAGAAGAAATCGTACGTCTGGCAGCGTATATATATATATATATATATATATATATATATATATATATATATATATATATATATATATATATATATATATATATATATATATATATATATATATATATATATATTCTCCTAGAGAATGTGGCGCCGAGACAGCGCAACTGGGCCAGCAGGAAGAACTAAAATTATTGTCATGGAGTGTTTTACTTAGGAGTCTGAGTTTGTTCTTAATGAGTTTCTAAGAGATGCTAGATACTAATAGTTTTTTTTTTTTTTGTTCAAAGGTTTTTTCTAAACTATGTAAGTGTTTCAAAATCTCAATATGTTTCCTGCTTAACATCTGTATTATTCCTCATTTTACAACTCTTTAATTATTTAATGTAACGAAATCTGAAATATATCACATAAAAGCCAAGAAAATATAGATATAACGAGATATAACACAACATTCCATATACTCTTTATAGGACACACTAAACAGTTAAATTAAACCGAAAGTGAATGACTGAGGCACGCAGTGTGTTTATCTTTAAATGCAATTTACTCGTTTGTTTACTTTATTTTTGGCGCTTGTCCCCTTGTCGCACCCAGCTACTCATATACACTGTGATTCTCTAAAAAGGCAAGTTAATGTGATTAATGTTTTGTTTGTTTGTTTGTTTTTTTATCCTTCCATTGTTTTTGGAAACACTACAAAACATGACAACGTTTCCTCCAGACTTCATCACGTCGCCATGGGTGACCGAGTGAGGTTACCCTCCTTGACTTACACCTAGATATATAAAAATATAACAACATAGTTTAAGGGAAGTATCATATCTAAAAGGAAACACATCACATTTCAACGAAATTCACAATGGAGAAAGACAAAAAGATAGAGATAGATAAGTAGATAGATAGATAGACAGACAGATAGATAGATAGATAGATAGATAGATAGATAGATAGAGAGAGAGAGAGAGAGAGAGAGAGAGAGAGAGAGAGAGAGAGAGAGAGAGAGAGAGAGAGAGAGAGAGAGAGAAGGTGTAGGTGGTATGTGGGAAGTGAGGTTATCAGTGACACATAGGCTCTAATCTGATAACTGACCCAGTACAAACAAGGTTTGATAGCGCCACAAGCAGGGGAATTCCCAGAAAAGACAACGCCTAAACGCTCAATTAAAAAAAGGTCAGACCATAAGTTTGCTCCACCCCAATCAGAAATTTTAGAGAAATCAGAAGTCAAGCGTTTTGTTGCTTTCCTGCGTGAGCTATTCACTTCCTGAACGGTTAGACGTCTACGAAAAGATGTAGGAAAGTGCAGAGTGGTATCATTAGCGTAGGAGTGGATATGACAAGAAGTTTGGTTTACAAGATCATTGATGAATAATAGGAAGAATGTGGGTGACAGGACAGAACCATGAGGATCACAACTGTTAATACATTTAGGAGAAGACCGTATACCACAGCAGGAATAGAACCATCAGAAAAAAAAAATGAAATGAAACTACAGAGAGAAGGATAGAAGCTGTAGATGATACTTTGGAAATCAAGGCTTTGTGCCAGACTCTATCAAAAGCTTTTGATATGTATAAGGGAAGGGCAAAAGTTTCACCAAAATCTCTAAAGGAGAATGATTAAGATTCAGTAAGGAAAGCCAGATCACCAGTAGAGTGGTCTTGACAGAACCTATACTGATGATTAGATAGAAGGTTGTGAAGTGATAGATGTTTAAGAATCCTCCTGTTGAGGATAGATTAAGAATACTTTAGATGTACAGGAATTTAAAGGAATAGGACGGTAGTTTGGGGAATTTGAATGGTCACCCATTTCAGGAACAGGCTGAATGTAGGCAAACTTCAAGCAAGAAGAAAAGGCAGATATTGACAGAGTTGAAAAGTTTTAAGTAGGCAAGGTGTAAGCACGGAGGCGCGGTTTCGGAGAACAACAGGAGGACCTCATCAGGTTCATTAAGTTCATTAGGCCATGGAAAATGTCACTGCGAAGGATTTTAATGGGTAGCATGAAATAGTTAGGGGGGTGGAAGAGAGGGAGGAACAAACATTAGATCATAGAAAGTAGAGTTTTTGGCAAAGGTTTGAGCGAAGATTTCAGCTTTAGAAATAGATGAGATGGCACTGGTGCCATCAGGTTGAAATAAAGGATGGAAAGACGAAGAAACAAAGTTATTGGACATGTTTTTGTCTAGGTGCCAGAAGCAACAAGGGAAGTTAGATCTTGAACGATTTTGACAATTTCTATTAATGAAGGAGTTTTTAGCTCGTTGTAGAACAGACTTGGCATGATTCGGGACAGATATATAAAGCGCATGAGATTTATGTGATAGTAGGTTGAAGTACCTTTTGTAGGCCACCTCTTTATTATGTATTGCACGAGATCAGACTGTGTTAAACAAAGGTTTAGAAGGTTTAGGTCAAAAGAAAGAGTGAGGAATGTACGCTTCCATTATAGACACTATCAACTTTTTTTATGCACTTAGCACACAGAGACGCACCTCTGACAAAGAAACAGTAGTCATTCCAGTGAAAAATGAGCATAATACATAATAATAATAGAACAAGATACAGATATGTAATTCTGATCAGAGGAGCCAGATGGAGAAGATAGGGTAACAGGATAAACAGAAGGATTGGAGGTTAGGAAAAGGTGAAGAATGTAGGGCGTATCTCCAAGACGGTCAGAATTACGAGTAAGGTGTTGCACCAGTTGCTCTAGGTCGTGGAAGATAGCATAGTTAAAGGCTAGTTCACCGGGATGGTCAGTGAGGAGAGAGGGAAAACAAAGATGGTGGTGAACATTGAATTCTCGAAGAATTGTGATTTCCGCAAAAGGGAAGAGAGTCAGAATGTGTTCCGCTCTGAAAGTTAAGTAGTCAAAGAATTTCTTATAGTCAGAGGAAGTAGGTGAAAGGTATACAGCACAGATATTTTTTGTTTGAGAGTGACTATGTAGTCGTAGCCAGATTATGGAAAACTCGGAAGATTCAAGAGCGTGGGCATTAGTCGTTGTGCACACAGACGCAGCATCCAACTTTGGATTGAAAATGAGGATAGTGAAAACAGGAGGGAACAGAACACAGGCTATTGCCAGTTGCCTCAGACACCTGTGTTTCAGTGAAGAAAGGAAAATGAGGTTTAGTAGAGAAGAAGTGGTGTTCTATGGATTGAAAATTAGATCTGAGACCGCAAATGTCACAAACGTTAATGAAGTTAATGAAGAAAATAATTGAAAGGGGTGTCAAGACAGTTAGGGTCGATACCAGAAGAGCAGTCCGACCTGAGGACATATGTGGTCCCCTTCCCATATGGAGACTCTGAGGCTGGTGTAGGAGTAGCCATATTGATCTTCAGTTTTGAGTGAAGGGGGTGTGTGTAATCAGGTGCATGTTGTTTTGTCTGAAAGAAAAGAGTTGTCTTTAGAGTGCAGGCTTTGACTGCCCCCATGTATTGTGAGACAGAAAGGGAAACGTTCAATTAGGTCACAGGTGGATTTAATGATGAGTTCACACATGTCCAGTGCTTTAGACCAGGTGTATAGTGCCTCCTGCCTCTGCTGAACGAATGGAGTGATAAATAGCAGATGAAATTTAGTGTGAATAGATGTCATGTCCTGAATTTTGGTAGAAGCAAGTCACGGCCAGAATGGAAATATGAATTAGGAAAAAAAAAAAAAATAGTCTGAGAAACTGTGAGATTTAGTTTGACAATAAATAATATATTTACTTGGGATAGTCACATTAATGATAAGGCAGCAAGTATGTATCCCTTATTAGCATATATGAGGAAAGCGTTCACATACATAGATGAAGAAATTATGCAATTTAGAACATCACTAATAAGACTCACATTAGAATATGCAGCGCTGGTGTGTAACCCACACTTAAAAGAAAAAAAAATCCAAACTGGAGAAAGTTCAAAGGGTAGCATCAAGTACCATCCCTTAGAGGGTTAAGCTATGAAAAAAAAAAAAAAAAATTGAAAAATTGAATTTATTCCAACTAGAGGAAAGAAGGATAAGAGATGATATGATTATGATGTATAAATGTTTGACATGAAATGAAAAAAAAATTTTACACAGCAAATTTGTTTGCAAAAGGGAATGAAACATTAAGAGGACATAAAGTGAAACTGAGAAAAAGAAGAGACAAAGACATAAAAAAAAAATACAGTTTTGCAAATAGAACAATGAATTTTATGGAATTCACTGCCAGAAGAGGTAGTGTGTGCAAATAGTAAACATAAATTTAAAGAAAATATGATAATTGGTTACTAAAAGACGAAACATTACAAGCGTGACTTAATCCTGTAAAAAATACAAATACATAAATACAAATAAGTAAATGCACAAGGTCATGTTACAACAAGATCTTGATAAAGTTTTGGGATGGAGCTGCGAATGGGAAATGGAATTCAACCTGAAGAAATACACTGTAATGGAGTTTGGAAAGAGAAGTCAGAGGATTTCAGAAAAATAAAAACTTGGGAGATAAAAAAAAAAAATATCATATTCTGAAAGAGACCTGGAAGTATTCAAATCAAATAACAATTCACCTGAGAAACACATAAATAAAATTGTTGGAGAAACTTATAATGTACTAAAAATAAGAGAATAGCATTTACCCACATGGATGAAGAAATGGTAGAGAAATTGATCGTCACTATGATAACGTCAAGACTGGAATATGTAACACCAGTGTGTTCACCAAGCACAAAAAAGGAACGTCATGAAACTTGAAAGGATTCAAAGAGTAGCGACAAAATTGGCTCCAAGCTTGTCGGAATTCGGAAATGTTGCATAAGGAGAGGCCATCAAAACCGGAATTGACAACGCTGGAACAAAGAAAGGAAAGAGACTTGATAGCAATTTATGGAATCACGAATAATATGGAGATGCTTGATAGAGAGGACCTAATACAGTGGAACATGAAAAATACAAGAGGACATGGAAGAAAACAAAATTAAAATAAAATAAGTAAATAATTAGAAAAAAAAAGAGTTACAGAAAGAAAATGAAAATGAACAGCATTCCCCACAGAGTTGTGGAGAGGACGCAAATGCCTGCCAACAGAAAAGGTATTGAAAAGAATACTTATAAGAACATAAGAACATAAGAAATAAGGGCATAAGAAATGCAAGAAGCGACCAGGCTTACACGTGGCAGTCCCTTTATGAAATATACCTACCTATTTCCATCTATTATTCCCATCCATAAACCTGTCTAATCTTCTCTTAAAGCTCTTTCATGTCCTAGCAATAACAACATGATTACTGAGTCCGTTCCACTTATCTACCACTCTATTTGAGAGCCAATTTTTTCCTAAACCTAATTTTTTTAAAGCTTGAACCCGTTATTTCTCGTTCTACCCTGGTTGCTGATCCCAAGAATTTTGCTTATATCCTCTTTGTTATAACCCTTATACCACTTAAAGACTTCTATCAGGTCCCCTCTTAACCTACGTCTCTCTAAAAAGAATTTAAATTTAACAACTTCAATCTCGCCTCGTAAGAAATACTCCTCATCCCCTGTATCCTTTTAGTCATTCTAATCTGTACTGATTCTAATAGACCTATATATTTCCTGTAATATGGTGACCAGAACTGCACAGCGTAGTCTAGATGAGGTCTGAACAGCGCCAAATATAACATTAATATTACTTCCGGCCTTCTACTTTTAACAATCCTAAAAATGAATCCTAGTAACCTATTTGCCCTGTTTCTGGCCTCTATGCATTGTTTTCCTAGAGGGAGTTCAGAGCTAACTGTAATTCCTAAATCTTTCTCGTACCCTGTACCTACCAGAGTTTGGTTGTTTAATGTGTACCTACTGTGTGGGGGGCCGCGCCACATTTCCTACGCCACATTTCCTACAGGACACATCAAATACAAATTAAGCAGTTTTTAGAGTAGTGACATATTTCCTACAGAGATACAGCATATCTCCTACACGCAGTAGGTGTAGGAAATACGCTGGGTATCAAGTTGTTATGTAGGAAATGTGCCTGACACTTGTTTTTGTGTAGGAGCTGCGGCAGTATGGTGCATCCGGCATAACTCCTACATTTATACTGTCATATCTCCTACAAGTAAAAAATATGATTGTAAAAACTGGAAGGCACATGAATTAAAATGGCACTTTTTATTTTTCAGTAAAACTTACATATATAAAATATGGCATTACAATGATATTTTTTTTCATTTCTCACTAAAACGTACGTATATATATAAAAAAAAAATTACTATGGCACATTTTAAACGTAAACTTCAAGCCTGTCTTGAATGGCAGTACGACAAGTGGGACATGTTGCCGGGTTGTTAGCATCTGCTGCTGATACAAGGATAGTTATGCAATCTGCACAGAAGGAGGCATGTCGGCAGGGCAAAAGAACAACTGTCCTTTCCCTTCGCCTTAAGCAGATGCTGCACCGAAGTTCGGGAGGAACATCTTGAGTACCAGCTGCGTTGTCAGGGCCTTGATGCTCATCCCCACTTTCATCAGCACTGTCTCCAGGAAGTTGAAATGCTGAAACAGAGCTATCAAATGTGTAAGCGACAGCATTAATGTATTGGGTTAATGTGTATGTGCCATTCTGTAATTGTTCTTTCAAGTTCTGCCTGCGCTCAATGTTTCTGACAAACTTCTCCTTTTTCTGACGAGTGATGTCCAAGCCAGCATCCACACGTTCAATGTCCTTAGTTGTGTCTGTTATCAGATTATTCAGATGTGTGAGGAAAGTGTAAATGTTTGGCTTGTGCTGGCGGACAATGGCTTTCAGTCTGCTGTGGTACGACTCTGCATCATTGTTAGTTCCACGAGAAAATTCGAAGACAGATAACCGTTGTGGAGTGACTTTTCGAATCCAGTACTCTGTGATGTAGGTTTTGAATGCAGTAATTTTTGGCTGGGAATGATCATTCAAGTCAAAATTTTCTTGGAACAGAGAGTCAACTGCTTCATGCATCTGGTTGGCTGGCACATAACTTAGTGTCATGATCTTTTTGACCCACTTATTAAACTGTTTGTTGTCTTTGTAAAGTTCAGTTAGCCCCAGTTTCTGAATTTTCCGGTACAGGTTTTGTGAAAAGTGGAACTGACAGCCCCCAATCTGAACCTGTGGCCAGCAAGAGCGAATTGCTTTACCAGAACTGCTTTCAAAATCACCCATTGCTTGTTCAGGATTCAGGTTGGGGATGAGTTCCTTCACTCTTTGCATTGTGATATCATACAACTTTTTAGACTTTGATGTCATCAAGGTGAAGATGAGTGGGAATGAATGACCTTTGTAAAATCCAAGTAATGTGAAGAGCTGGTAGAAGAGTGCAGGCACAGTGTAAAAAGTACCATCAAAATTCCATTCCTTAATTGTGGTCATCAGTGGTACCAGGGTTAGAGAATAAAAAATAATTGCCAAATGACCACTTCCCTGATCTGTGACGACAGATCTGAAGTTTACGTTAAAGGCCTGGGCCTCTAAGCTTTCTAGAATGTTGGCGCACTCCTCTGCAGTGTGTGGTTGCCTCGGTTGAATTCGGCGCTTGGCTCGAAGCATGCTTCGCTCTACAGATGAGAAAGACACATCTGCTCCATGTTGGTGATGTCTTGTTACCCGCCTGAAGATCTCGGAGTTGCTGGTAGAGCCCACATCCTCAGCAGCCTTCATCTTGAGAGTGTTCCTCAGATCTGTTGCAGCATAGTCGGATGATTCATGGTTGTGACCTTGCGTTGCTCTGATGACACCAGTTGTCTGTAAAATATAACTGCTTAATAATTCGAACAACACCTAACACCACCATCATCACCAGTGACTCTGCCAGTGATCTCCATCGTTTTAACGGAAAACCTTTAGCAGTGAAGTTGATTAAATCTTACCAAACTCCTGGTCTATAACATTTTACAACTGTTCTTACCTCCGACAATACGGCTCTTCCTCCACAGTTGGGGTGATGAATGCAACGCAGGTATAGTTTGTTGTTTCTTGCCACATTTCGGAGGTACCGGAATCCAGAGTTGTCTTTGTAAACCACTGCATTGAAGCGGATGTTCCCCTCAATACTAGCCATGCTTGGTCCAGGCGCAATCGAGTACAATAATGCCGTCTGTCCCGTCGAATGGAGAAAAAAATACTGCTGGGTCGAGACTAAACTCGACCCATGATGTCTGAATGTGAACGATACTACGCCGAACGGATGTATAACAACTTATCTACTTGTTGACTAGTCAAGGTCGGCAGGAGTGTACTGAGCCAGAAGCTCCGAGTGCAGAGGCGCCAAGCTAGGGGGTGCGCCTGTAGGAGCAATGTAGGAGATGTGACAACATATTATTGTGTGTAGCAGATATGCTGTATCCTTGTAGGATATGTGACAGAACAGGTTTTTGAGTGTAGGAGGTATGCTGTATCTCTGTAGGAAATATGGCATTACTCTAAAACTGGTGTATTTAAAGGATATTTGACCTGGAGGGTAGTCATTTTATGTGTAGGATATATGACGGATACTTGTTTTTGTGTAGGAAATATGACCATCTATGTGTAGGATATGTGGCAGTACTCCAGTTATTGTAGGCTTGTAGGAGAAGTGACTACGCCCCCTGTGTGGGTGTCCTCTACCTACGCTAAGAAGGGGAATTAAACCAACTGGTGCGTGAAAAGATTAATATGATAATAATAATACTAGTAATAATAATAATAATAATAATAATAATAATAATAATAATAATAATAATAATAATAATAATAATAATAATAATTATAATAATAATAATAATAATAATAATAATAATAATAATAATAATAATAATAACAATAATATAATAATACAAATAATAAAAAGAAACTAATAATAATAATAATGATAATAATAATAATAATAATAATAATAATAATAATAATAATAATAATAATAATAATAATAATAAAAATAATAACACAAAATAAGAAGAACAACTAATAACTAATAATAAACAATAACTAAAGTAGCTAATATTGGATTATATGCAGAACATAGCTCTGAACACTCTTCTCTGGGTGAGAAACTCTTCAGAAGAACTAGTATGGATATCATTCACATGATCAAAGAGACATAAGTGGCAGGTTGGGTAAGTAACGCCGAGGGTGAAGTTAGGTTAAGATTAGACTAGATTAGGTTACGTTGTCTCATTTCCATTTAAATAACAATAATTATTAATATTTATAATGACACTGCAAATCACATTGAAATATGAACCAATAGTGTACACATCACTTAAAGAGGAGTTAGGAAGATTCTTCACTTTGCAACACCACTCTCGCACCAATGCACCCACATTGTAACACCCAAGAAATTCTAAGTAGTAAACTGATAAATATAAATACCCAAATTAAATCAAATGTAACTTTACCTCATGAAACTACGAGTATAGTCTCACCAAACTTAATCTCACTCTATTTCATAACACCTAATGTACCCTATCCTAGCTTGACGTAACACAGCCCAAATTAATATAATTTAACTCATTGTTTTTAATTTGATGCAGTATCAATAAAAACCTTTCCTAATCTAACCAAACCTATCCTAATCTAACCTCACCAAACCTAATCCAACATCTAAAAATTAACATTATTTAACTTAATACACGGTGTAAACCATGTATTAAATTAAATAAGTTAAATAAATTAAATGAGTTAAATATAAATAACACTTAAGGAAAAGGTGTGAAAGAAATTCTTCACTTTGCAACAGTAGGGCGTGAGAATCTTCATTGGTTCTGTTATATTACACTACAATTAATTAATTATTATTGTTATTTTTTTTTTCTTACCATAATGGCAGGCACAGACTGACATGACTAACCTGTTATAAACCTTCTGAGCTTCGGCTGCATGTAATAGGTCAACAAGTACCACCGAAAGGAAAAGCTCTCTTTTCCTGACTTAATTTATAATTTTGGATTGTAATATTTTAATATGTATGTAATAATATGTAATAATTTGATTATTTTCTCTTTTTTCTTTCTTCTCTATAAAAAAATTAAATCCTCTCTCACTCTCTCTCTCTCTCTCTCTCTCTCTCTCTCTCTCTCTCTCTCTCTCTCTCTCTCTCTCTCTCTCTCTCTCTGCCACATTCCTCCTTTAATAGGTCAGCTTCTGATTCGACTTCTCTTCTAAATACAGAAAGACAAAAGAAAACGGAAAAATAACGAAAATGAAAAAAAAAAGAGAAACAAAGAATCTTGCTGTTCAGAGACAAGAGAGTTATTTCACGGCAGTAAGGAAAAAAGTGGTAAATGAAAAAAAATAATTTGACATTATTTAAATTTTGTAAGGAAAGAGAAAGATAAATAATATAAGAATTCCAAAAGACTCTGTAACTTGACAATTGGAGAAGCGTCTCTTAAAATGAGGAGGAGGAGGAAGAGTAGGAGTCCATGAAAACTTCTAAATTCCTTGGAAATCAGATGAAGTGAAGGCTGATGTGTGTGTGTGTGTGTGTGTGTGTGTGTGTGTGTGTGTGTGTGTGTGTGTGTGTGTGTGTGTGTGTGTGAAACAATTCTTCCCTTCTTCGTACTATGATGTTTGTTAAAGGTGTTGAAAGAGAGAGAGAGAGAGAGAGAGAGAGAGAGAGAGAGAGAGAGAGAGAGAGAGAGAGAGAGAGAGAGAGAGAGAGAGAGAGAGAGAGAGAGTGGTGGCGCCATTCGTGTCTTTACCGCTAACGCTAAGCGTTCCTGAACAAACGAGCAAACAAACAAAAATGGAAACACAAATAAAGAATGTATTTAGACAAAAGAAGTTTCTTCATTCAACCCTCCTCTTCCTCCTACTTCTACTCCTCTTCCTTCTCCTCCTCCTCCTCCTCCTCCTCAGCCTTCTCCTCCTCCTCCTCCTCTTTTACCAAACAGCCTTGCAAGCACCAAAAGCTCTGTTGCTATATAAACGTCACTTTC
The DNA here is from genome assembly GCF_035594125.1 of Scylla paramamosain. Classification (NCBI taxonomy): domain Eukaryota; kingdom Metazoa; phylum Arthropoda; class Malacostraca; order Decapoda; family Portunidae; genus Scylla; species Scylla paramamosain. The sequence continues at coordinate 1,935,886 of NC_087170.1, read as the reverse complement.
ATCGAGATAGAAAATAAATCTCGTAAAATAACATTTGGTCTCGTCTATCATCCTCCAGGCCAGTCACCCGCTACAGACAAAGAACTTTATGATCTTATCGCGGACATTTGTTGCGTAAATAATTGCATAATAATGGGGACTTTAATCTTCCAGTCACGAGGCGGGGTGAACCACTGACGGCTCACGCAGGCCAGCATCTCTACGGGTGTATAGTTGAAAGCTCCCTCCACCAGCACGTCATGCATCCGACGAGAGGTAACAATATCCTAGATATTGTTTAGACCACTGATAAAGAGTCAGTAAAAGACGTAAAAATTGGACCAGAACTGAGTTCCAGTTCATCGTAGCTTACTTTTCACCATAAATTTTGACTAAGCTAAAGTAAGTGAAAGTAAAGAAAAAGTGCCAGACTATCGGCGTTCTAACTTTGAGAGACTTCGCATGCAGCTTGCATCCATAGAGTGGAATGAACTGCTGGGAACACCAGACATTAACAAAGCATGGTAAGTGTTTGCTAAAAAAATTAAATGAAACTGCGATTTTGTGTGTACCGCAACAAAACAGACAGAAGGTAAAAGACATCAAACCGAAATGGTTAAATAATGAAATCAGATGCTGTTTTCTGGCTAAGAAAAATGCGTACCACAAATACATATTAACACAAAATAATAATGATAAACTAGAGCACGGCAGATTGCGTAGAAAAACTAAAAAGCTGATCAAATGCACCAAAAATCTGTTGAAGCTCAGATCGCGAACTCATGTAAAACGAATCCAAAAGAATTTTACAGCTATGTAAAAACAAAAAGGATTTTAACATCAACTAATAACAGAAAATGGCATAAAAAAAATGAAAATAGAAAGCGAAACAGACATGGCGAACACCCTGAACGAGTACTTTTCAACAGTCTTTACGACTGTGGATGTTCAGATCAGTCTGCCGACCCCAGCGACCACGCTGCTGGACTTTACCATCACAGAAAGTTAAATCCTCTCAGTCACGAAGAGCATGAACGTAAACAAAACACCCGGGCCAGACAAGATATCACCCAGGCTTCTTAAAGAAGCAAGTAATGAGCTCATGAAACCGCTTACGATTTTATTTAATAAAACTTTAATAGTCGGGAAAGTCCCCCACGAATGGAAACTAGCAAATGTCACGCCAGTCTTTAAAAAAAGGAAATAAATCTCTCTCAGCCAATTACAGATCGATCAGTCTCACTTCAGTAGTGTGCAAGCTGATGGAAACAATAATGAGAGATAAAAATTGTTAAATATTTAGAAGAAAATAAAATCATAAAGGATTCGCAACACGGTTTCAGAACCAACCGTTCCTGCTTAACAAATTTACTAGACTTCTTTAATGAAGTATTTAACTCGTATGACGAGGCAAAAGCTGTTGATATTATCTACCTTGATTTCCAGAAAGCTTTCGACACTGTTCCCCATAAGAGACTCATCAATAAAGTAAAAGTTCACGGCTTTGCCGGAAACACCCTGAAATGGCTGAGAGACTGGCTCTCTGACAGAAAACAGCATATTGTGATAAATGGAAGAGTCAGATTGATATAAGGTAAATAGCGGCGTTCCTCAAGGTTATGTATTAAGACCAGTACTTTTTATAATATTCATTAATGATATTGATGAAGGGACAAATTGCAAAATAAGTAGATTTGCAGACGACACCAAAATAACAAGTCGTGTAACGTCAGTGTCACAATGGCAGGAACTGCAGTGTGACCTCAATAAAATAAGAAGCTGGGCAGAAAAATGGCAAATGAGATTCAATATAGAAAAGTGTAAAATTCTACACATCGGAAGCAACAATGTTCAGGCGAGATATGTAATGAATACCATGCCACTGTCAAGCGCTGATAAAGAAAAAGATTTTGGTGTCGTTGTGTCAAACGACCTAAAGCCGAGTCAACATTGCACAGAAACAGTAAACACAGTGCACACAGAAACAGAAACGGCAAATAAATTAGTAGGGTTCATTGGAAGAACCTCTGAATTTAAATCAGAAAAGGTTACACTAGCCTTATATAACGCACTGGTGCGCCCTCATCTAGAATACTGTGTACAGTTCTGGTCACCATATTACAAAAAAAAAAAAACATTGAAAAACTAGAAAAGATACAGCGCAGAGTCACAAAGATGATTACAAGATTGCGTAATAATCCGTATGAGGAGCGACTAGAAGAACTAAACCTATTTAGTTTAACAAAGCGCAGGATAAAAGGAGACCTAATTGAAGTGTTCAAAATTTTTAAAGGATATAGTAACATTGATGTAAATAAATATTTTACCATTGATCATTTTAACCAAACAAGAAATAATGGATTCAAGATTATACCCAAACGTTTTTTTATCCCACGAGGCCAAACATTTTTTTTCTTTAATCGTATAGTAAATATATGGAATAAACTTCTTGCAGAAATTGTAAACAGCAGTTCTATTGAATCATTCAAAAATAAGATAGACAAATATCTAAAAGCAAATCCCCAACAAGCTTTCGTCTTGTCCAAATAATTACTAAATTCACTAATAAATCTTAATTTACAGACTTAAATTTCATTATAAATTGTATTAACTTTCAGATAGGCGTATAGAGTTCACCGTAGGGTGAATAGTAAAACTTCCTTTCATCCATTCCTATGAATATTCCATGTCAGTTTTTCCATACTGCATGGTACTTTTTCCCAACTATTTCCATGCCAGTGCAAGCTGGAGGGAGTGGTGGCTGGGGAGGAGCCTTCTGTTATGCTGTGCAGTCTGTCTTCCCTGTAGCTAGTTAGAAGTAGTTACCAAACAGCCTTGCAAGGACCAAGAGGTCTGTTGCTGTTTGGCTTTCCTTTGTATTCCTTCTCCTCTTCCTCCTCCTCCTCCTCCTCCTCTTCCTCCTCCTCCTCCTCCTCCTCTTCCTCCTCCTCCTCCTAACTTTTCCTTCACTATGTCTCTTCATTCTCTCTCCCCGCCTCCGCTGACTCCTTTCTTTCCTTAACCCCTGTCATATCTCACTCTCTCTCTCTCTCTCTCTCTCTCTCTCTCTCTCTCTCTCTCTCTCTCTCTCTCTCTCTCTCTCTCTCTCTCTCTCTCTCTCTCTCTCTCTCTCTCTCTCTCTCTCTCTCTCTCAGGTCTCAGGTCAGGGTTCCTAGTGAACGGACGTGTTTAGTGAGCAGTGACCTGACGCTAATATAGCTGGCTAGTGTAGACATGGCGCCTTGTGTTGCTGAGTCGACTGGTTGTGTTAGTTCTCCTGTTCTCGAGGCCTTCGTCGCGAAGGTCTCAGAGGTGGTGGCTGAGTTCCATCGAAGGATCTCGGAGTTTCGTGAGAGGATCTCATACCTGCAGGCTGAGTTCTATGAGAGGATCTCAGCACCTGTGGGAGGGTCGTGCCCCACCGTCACCTTACCTAGTAAGGCGACGGAGGAACAGTGGTCGGTTGTGTGCAGGGGAGCCAAGAGGGTGAAGATCCTCAGGGCACCTTGCGTGCAGACGAAGAATCCCTTCAATGTGCTGGAGGAAGGGAAGGGGAAGGAGGTGGACAGGGCGGGAGGAGGCAAGAAGGAGGGAGGCAGATGCAGTTACCCTGCCCCAAAGGTAGAGAGCTTGTGTTTGGTGATAGTCAGGTTAGGCACTTAGTGCGTTCTGTGCTAGGGATAAGAAGCGTAGGTCGAGGGTGTGTTTGCCGGGGGCCGGGATAGGGAAGGTAGCTGATAGGCTAGACACGTGCTTGGAAAGGGATGGGACCAAGCCCATTGTTTTTCTCAGTGCGGGAGGGAATGACCTTGGTAAGGTCAGGAGTGAGGAGCTTATCAGGAAGTTTCGACAGGCTTTGGGCAAGATTAAGGACAAGGGAGGGATCCCCGTGGTATGTGGTGTCTTGCCGAGGAGGGGAGTTGGTGCTGAGTGGCTGTCCAGGGAGTAATGGATGTGTAGGAGTAATGAATGGACGTTCATCGACAACTGGGACCTTTTCTATGGTAGGGACACCTTGTACGCCAGGGATGGAGTGCATTTGTCACGCCAGGATGTTCGTGTTTTTGCCGAAACACTCGAGCGGGAGTTAACTGCACTCCAGCACTTTGTTCGTTACTCGGGAGGGAAGAACGGGTAGTGAGGAGAAGGCGAGGGGCAAATTTGTTAAATCTAGAAAGGTAGCTAGCTCAGGGATGGTGAGAAATAGCTTAAGTGTTTACTTCACAAACTGTAGAAGTATTCTGAATAAAATAGACTTGCTTAGAGGAATAGCGAGCGTAGAGAAATTTGATATCATTGCTTTAACTGAAACTTGGTTAGATATGTCAGGAAAAGTATTTAATCCAGAGGTTAAGATAGATGGGTATACAATGTTCTATAAAGATAGGGAAAACAGGAGAGGAGGGGGCGTCGCGTTATACGTTAGGGACACATTACAGTGTTGTATGAACAATAGAATTAAAACAGATAACAAAGCAGAGTCGATATGGGTAGATATTAAGGAAGGATCGCAGTCAGTAGTGCTAGGGGTAGTTTACAGACCACCGACCATTACAGAGGAAATTAACACCCCACTGTGGCAGGAATTAAATAGAGCAGGCAGGTACAGTCAGGTATGTGTGGTAGGAGATTTTAATTTTAGGAATATCGACTGGAGTCTGATTGTGGGTAACAAGGAAGCAGAGGAATTTCTTAAGGTAATTCAGGATAATTCTTTAAAACAGGTAGTTGTAGAACCCACAAGGGGGAATAATATTCTAGATTTAATTCTTACTAGCAGGGAGGAAGCAGTCACACAGGTAGAGGTTGGAGGACAGCTAGGTAACAGTGACCATAGGGAAATTAGGTACAATTTAAAATGGGAAGAAACTGTTAGAAACAAAAACACTAATAAAATACCTGACTTTAGGAGAGCAGATTTTGAAGAATTAAAAAGGTACCTCCAAGGAGTGGAATGGCAAAGGATGCAGGGTGAGGTCAGGTCAGGGACGGAGTTCAGAGAGATAAGGCAGGATGAGAGAGGTGAGGTGAAGCTCCGGAAGGGAGGAGGAAAGAGGAAGGGGGGGAGATAGGTGTGAGTATGTTGGAATGTCAGGTCATGCTGATATGAGAGAGGTGAAGTCGAGGCGAGTAGATGAGGGAGTGGAGAGAATGGTAGGGGACGAGATGAGGGGATTAGGTGAAGTAAATGTAGATGAATTGTATAAATATTTCGTAGATAAAGTTCATACAGGTCAGTTAGCAAATATCCCGTATAGAACAATAAGATCACAAAAAAAATACCATTATATAGGTCGTAAGAGAAGTATATATAAGAGATTAAGGGCAGGTGAAGAAGTTTTAAGGACACAATATAATGAATTAGTTAGAACAGTCAGGAAGTTAACGAGGAAAGCTAAGGACAATTACGAATTAAAGGTAGCCAGCCAGGCGAAGACGGACCCCAAGGGTCCATTAAAGGCAGCAGATGGGAAGCTGGTTAGTTCTGGGAAGGAGATAAGTAAACTTCTGAATGATTATTTTTTAACTGTCTTCACACAGGAAAACATGCAGGATATGCCAGATAGTGAACAGGTGTTTAGAGCAGATGAGAATGAGAAGCTGACAGATATTTCCATAACTAGGGAGATAGTGGAACAGGAGATAGATAGGCTAAAAAAGTTCAAGTCACCAGGACCTGATGAAATATATCCCAGAGTACTTAAGGAATGTAAAGAGATTATTAGTGAGCCGTTAGTCTCTGTCTTTAGGAAATCACAGGAGTCGGGTTAGGTACCAGTAATGTGGAGGCAGGCTCATGTAGTACCCATCTTTAAGAAAGGAGATAAAACTTTAGCGTCTAATTATAGACCTGTCAGCTTAACTTCAGTTGTAGGTAAAATGTCAGAGTCAATAATAGCGAGGAACATTAGGGAACATTTAGACAAACATAACTTGATAAATCAGTCACAGCATGGCTTCACGAAGGGGAAGTCTTGCCTGACAAACTTGTTAAGTTTTTACAGTAAGGCGTACGAGGCAGTAGATAATGGTGATAGTTATGATATCTTATATCTGGACTTTAGTAAAGCATTTGACAAGGTACCCCATCAAAGGCTCCTGATAAAGGTTAGGGTAGACGGGATAGATGGGAAGGTGTTAGGCTGGATAGGGTCATGGCTTGGTAACAGGCGACGGAGAGTGGTAATAAACGGCTCGAAATCCAAGTGGGGTCATGTAATTAGTGGGGTGCCACAGGGATCAGTATTAGGGCCATTGTTATTTCTAATATATATCAATGACTTGGATAGTGGAATTAGTAGTGATGTTAGTAAATTTGCGGATGACACAAAGATAGGTAGATTAATTAGGTCAGAATCGGATGCCATCGCCTTGCAGGCAGACCTAGATAGAATAAATGATTGGACGGATAGATGGCAAATGCAATTTAATATCAATAAATGCAAAGTGCTTAGCGTAGGTAGAGGAAACCCACACAATAGGTACACATTAAACAACCATACTCTAGTAGGTACAGGGTACGAGAAAGATTTAGGAGTTATAGTTAGCTCTGAACTCCGTCTATGGAAACAATGCATAGAAGCCAGAAACAAGGTAAATAGGATACTAGGATTCATTTTTAGGAGTGTTAAAAATAGAAGGGCGGAAGTAATATTAAAGTTATACTTGGCGCTGGTCAGACCTCATCTAGACTACGCTGTGCAGTTCTGGTCCCCATATTACAGGAAAGATATAGGTCTATTAGAATCAGTACAGAGGAGAATGACTAAAAGGATACAGGGATGAGGAGTATTCCTTACGAGGCGAGGTTGAAGCTGTTAAATTTACATTCTCTAGAGAGACGTAGGTTAAGAGGGGACCTGACAGAAGTCTTTAAGTGGTATAATGGTTATAACAAAGGAGATGTAAGCAAAATTCTTAGGATCAGCAACCAGGGTAGAACAAGCAATAACGGGTTCAAGCTTGAAAAATTTAGGTTTAGGAAGGAGATAGGAAAAAAAAATGGTTCTCAAATAGAGTGGTAGATGAGTGGAACTGACTCAGTAATCATGTAGTTAGTGCTAGGACACTAGAGAGCTTTAAGAGAAGATTAGACAAGTTTATGGATGGGGATAACAGATGGAAATAGGTAGGTGTGTTTCATACAGGGACTGCCACGTGTAAGCCTGGTCGCTTCTTGCAGCTTCCCTTATTTCTTATGCTCTTATGTTCTTATGTTCTCTTTCTCTCTCTCTCTCTAAAAAACTCAAGCAGAAAAAAAAAAAAAAATATTGCAAAATGAGCTTGGTTACGAAACACACACACACACACACACACACACACACACACACACACACACACACACACACACACACACACACACACACACACACAAACACACACACACACACACACACACACACACACACACACACTGGACATTTCAACTTACTCGTCCTAGGAAGAAAAATGGCTGACCTTGGCTAATACATCACCTTCAGTAAAGATGAGGAGGAAGGGGAGGAGGAAAGAGACGCCGCATTTTACGCTGTAGTTGGAAATGTAGAGAGTAGTGGTGGTGGTGGTGGTAGAGGAGGAGGAGAAGAAGGAAGAAGAGGAGGAGGAGGAGGAGGAAGAGAAGGAGGAGGATGAGGAGGAGGAGGAGGAGGAGGAGGAGGAGGAGGAGGAGCAGAAGGAGGATGGAGAGAAAAAAAAGAGCATGTAAGTATTTGTATGGAGTCAGAAACTTTCTCTCTCTCTCTCTCTCTCTCTCTCTCTCTCTCTCTCTCTCTCTCTCTCTCTCTCTCTCTCTCTCTCTCTCTCTCTCTCTCTCTCTCTCTCTCTTTATGAAACCGCAGATGACGTGTGACGTCAGGAGCCATCACTATCACCACAACCGCCACCACAACAACAACAACAACAAGTGAAAATAAAACTAACAAAAATAAAGTCATCTCGTTGCCAACTTTCAATAAACTATCAACGCCACATGCGATCTGACTTTTTCCTAACTGACTGGCTGACTGGCAGACTGATTGACTGACGGAATGGGTGACTGTTTGACTGGCTGGCTGGCTGATTTGCTGGATGACTGGCTGGCTGGTTAACTGACTTACTGATTGAATGAATTGCTGACTGGCTGAGGGAAGGACTATTTGAGTATGTGAATGACTGAATGACTGGTTGACTGGCTGATTGACAGACTGACTGACAGATTGTCCGATTAGCTAACTAAATGATTGGCGAATGGGTGATTGGCTAGCTGACTGATTGACTGACTAACTGAATGAACTGATTAACTGAATGAGTGACCAATTGACAGAAGGAATGACTGATTTATTTGCTGCCTAACTGACTGAATTAGTGACGGAGAAACTGACTGATTAAATGAAGCCACACGGCGACAATGAAAAAAAAAAAAGGAGAGAGAGAGAGAGAGAGAGAGAGAGAGAGAGAGAGAGAGAGAGAGAGAGAGAGAGAGAGAGAGAGAGAGAGAGAGAGAGAGAGAGCAAAAAATTACAAATAAAATACGATCAGATGGCATAAAAAAAAGAACTCTTGAAAGAACAGAAAAAAAAACAAATAAGTAAATTCGGAAAAAAAAGAAAAGGAAAAATAAAGAAAAAAAAATAAAAGTAAGTGAACACGAGAGAAAGAAGAGGAGTGCAGGCGGACCATGGAAAATTCGAGAAAAAAGGAGAAAAGAGTTTGAGAACTAAGAAAGAACAAGGATACAGGAGGAAAAAGGGAAGCGCCGTTGCAAAGACGAAGCTTCCCGACATTCACCAGAACCACAACCAGGGCAGGCGGGCGGAAAGATGGGAGGACGAGTTGCCGCACTGGTTATGTGGTGGCGAGGATAGAAATTCCAAGTTTGATCCCCTCAGAAGTGCACCTTGGTAATCCTATTTCACGGCAAGGAAGCGTGAATACGCTCCTTGATGTTCATTACCTGGCAGCTTGTTTGTGGCTTAGGGAGAGGAGAAGAAGGAGGAGAAATACAAAGGAATACAAAGAAAAGGCAAACAACAACATACCTGTTTGCTCGTGTCAAGGCTCTTTGGTAACTACTTCTAACTAGTTCCAGGGAAGAGAGACAGGACAGTAATGAAGAAGGCTTCTCCACACCCACCACTCCCTCCAGCTTCCGCTGACATAGAAAAAAGATGGGAAAAGTACCATGCAGTATGGAAAAACTAATATAGAATTTTCAAAGGAAAGGATGAAAGGAGGTTCTTCTATTCATGCGTATCATATTCAGATACGCATATAAAATCTACTACGGTAGATTTTATATGCGTATCTGAAAATGAACACAAATTAATAATAAAATTGGAGACTGTAAAATAAAAGTTATTCTAGTAAATTTAGTAATTATTCGAGGATAAGTTTTTAAATATTTGTGTATTTTATTTTTAATGATACAGTAGAATTGCTGTTTGCGATTTATGAAGGAAGTTTACTTGAGATATATGGTATGCGATTAAAGAAATAATGCTTCACTTCCAGGGATTTAAAACCTCTGGGTATAGTCTTGATTCCAATATTTATTGTCAAGTTAGAATGATCAATGATGAAATATTTATTAGCGTCAAGGCTGCTATATCCTATAAAAATTATGAACACTTCAATTACATCCTGCGGTTTGTTAATCTAAGTAGGTTTAATTCTTCAAGGCGCTACTCATACGGCTTATTACGCAAACTTGGAATCATTTTAGGGCTTGTTAGTTTATTGAGGTCACACTGTATTTCCTCTCATTGTGGTATTAACGTTACTTTAATTGCTATTTTGGTATTGTCTGCAAATTTACTTATTTGCAATTCATTCCTTCATCAATATCATAATTGTATATTATAAAAAATACTGTTCCTAATATAGAGCCTTGAGGAACGCTGTTATATACATTATGCTAATATGACTTCTCCATTAATCACAACACTATGTTTTCCGTCAGAGAGCCAGTCTCCCAGCCATTTCAGGGTGTTTCAAGCTTTGCCGTGAGTTTTTCCTTTACTGATGAGTCTCTTATGGGGAACAGTGTCGAAGGGTTTTCTGGAAATCAAGGTAAATAATATCAACTTTTTTTTTTCTTCATACTAGTTAAATACTTCATAAAAAAAAAAAGTCTAGTAAGTCTGTCAAACAAGAACGTTTGTTTCTGAAACAGTGCTGTAAATTTTTCGTGATTTTCTTTTATTCTAAGTTTTTAACAATCTTATATATGATTATTGTTTCCCTCAGGTTGCACACTACTGAAGTTAGACTGATGGGCCTGTAATTGGCTGGGAGTGATTTATTTATATATTTATTTATTTTAATTGGCGTGACATTTGCTAGTGTCCACTCACAGCACAGGACTTGAACCGCAAGTAAAGTTTTATTAAATAAAAACGTAAGCGGTTTCATGAGCTCATCTTTTTTTTTTTAAGAAGCCTTGGTGATATCTTGTCTGGCCCCGGTGTTTTGTTTACGTCCATGCTGTTCATAACTCAAAGGATTTCTTTTTCTGCAATGGTGAAGTCAGGCACCGTTGTGTCACGTGACTGAGGCGCGGGGTTCAGCAGACTGCCATGAACATCTTCAGTTGTGATGATTGATGAAAAGGAATCGTTCAGGATGTACGCCATGTCTACTGGGTTTTCTATTTGTTTTGCTATTTTCTGTAATTAGTGTACCAGTTGTTGATATTAAAACTCTTTCAGATTTTACATAGGTTTAAAATTCTTTTGGGTATGTTTTACGCGAGTTCACGATCTGAGGTTCAACAGTTTTGTTACATTTGGTCAGCTTTTTAGTTTTCTACGCAATATGTCGTACTCTAATTTATTATTATTATTTTGTGTTAATTTGTATTCGTGGTACGTTTTTTTTTTTTTTTTCTAAGCTAGAAGACAGCATCTACTTTCATTATTTCACAGTTTCGGTTTGGTGTTCTTTATCTCCTGTCTCTTTCGTAGCGGTACACACAAATTCGCGGTTTCATTTAACTTTTTAGCAAACAGTTCCCATGCTTCGTGAATTTCTGGCGTTCCCAGCAGCTCATTCCGGTTCATTCCGGTCTTTCGAAGTTAGCCCGCCTGTAGTCTGGCATTTTTTCTTTACTTTCGCTTATCTTAGCTTTGTTAAAATTGATGGTTAAAAGTAAGCTAGTATTATCGCTAAATTATGGTCTTTATATTTAAATTATACGTCTTTAATTGAATCTTCATCAGTTATTAAAAACAATATCTATGGTCTGACCATTTTGAACTGAGCGTTTAGGTCCCCCCTAAACGCTCAGTTCAAAATGGTCAGACCATAGATATTGTTTTTAATAACTGATGAAGATTCAATTAAAGGCGTATAATATAAATTTAAAGACCATAATTTAGCGATAATACTGTCCTGTCTGGCCTGCGGCGCTGCCACATTTACACCAAGACACACCTCATGTCAGGTACTTCCTATCTCAAATTAAATGATGTTGTAGTATATATGCACTGTGATGCTCTAAAAAAGGCCAGTTAGGGTAATTTTCTTTTTTTTTTTTCTTGCATTGTTTTTTTTGTTTTTGTTTTTTTGCAAACTCCACAATACTTGGCAACGTTTCCTCCAGGCATTATCTCTCTCGTCACCTCCACAGCCGAGCTTACTTATTCAGTAAATAAGTATTTTTTAAGAAAAGGTCATTACTTGATCCCTCAAAAATTGTTGCCCGAATAGCAACATGCCTTGATTTTTTTTTTTTTTACCTCGATGGTGGTGTGGAAAAATGTCGTAACTTAAAAATGAAAATAGAACATCATAGTTTAAGGGAAATATCATGTCTTAAAGGAAACATATCACATTTAAACGAAATTCACAATGGAGAGAGAGAGAGAGAGATAGATAGAGAGAGAGAGAGAGAGAGAGAGAGAGAGAGAGAGAGAGAGAGAGAGAGAGAGAGAGAGAGAGAGAGAGAGAGAGAGAGAGAGAGAGAGAGAGAGAGAGAGAGAGAGAGAGAGAGAGAGAGAGAGAGAGAGAGAGAGAGAGAGAGAGAAGAGGGGGATGAAGGGAGAGGGTGTGCGGTAATAAGGTTATTGGCAAGGTTGTTGCAGGTTACTGGAAAGGCCATTTTTATTATTACTGTTTTTATTATTATTATTATTATTATTATTATTATTATTATTATTATTATTATTATTATTATTATTATTATTATTATTTTTATTATTATTATTATTATTATTATTATTATTATTATTTTCATTATTATTATTTTATTATTATTACTATTATTATTATTATTATTATTATTATTATTATTATTATTATTATTATTATTATTATTATTATTATTATAATTATTATTATTACTACTACTACTACTACTACTACTACTACTACTACTACTACTACTTCTACTGGTACTTCTAGTGCTACCTCTACTGCTTTTTTTTTTTTTTTATGTAGGAAGGATACTGGCCAAGGGCAACAAAAGAATAATAAAAAAAAATGCCCACTGAAATGCCAGTCCCATAAAAGGGTCAAAGCAGTGGTCAAAAATTGGTGGATAAGTGTCTTGAAACCTCCCTCTTGAAGGAATTCAAGTCATAGGAAGGTGGAAATACAGAAGCAGGCAGGGAGTTCCAGAGTTTACCAGAGAAAAGGATGAATGATTGAGAATACTGGTTAACCCTTGCGTTAGAGAGATGGACAGAATAGGGGTGAGAGAAAAAAAGTCTTGTACAGCGAGGCCGCGGAAGGAGGGGAGGCATGCAGTTAGCAAGATCATAAGAGCAGTTAGCATGAAAATAGCGGTAGAAGACAACTGGATATGCAACATTGCGGCGGTGAGAGAGAGGCTGAAGACAGTCAGTTATAGGAGAGGAGTTGATGAGACGAAAAGCTTTTGATTCCACCCTGTCTAGAAGAGCAGTATGAGTAGAACCCTCCCAGACATGTGAAGCATACTTCATACATGGACGGATAAGGCCCTTGTACAGAGTTAGCAGCTGGGGGGGTGAGAAAAACTGGCGGAGACGTCTCAGAACTCTTAACTTCATAGAAGTTCTTTTAGCTCGAGATGAGATGTGAAGTTTCCAGTTCAGATTATAAGTAAAGGACAGACCGAGGATGTTCAGTGTAGAAGAGGGGGACAGTTGAGTGTCATTGAAGAAGAAGGGATAGTTGTCTGGAAGGTTGTGTCGAGTTGATAGATGGAGGAATTGAGTTTTTGAGGCATTGAACAATACCAAGATTGCTCTGCCCCAATCAGAAATTTTAGAATGATCAGAAGTCAAGCGTTCTGTGGCTTGCCTGCGTAATATGTTTACCTCCTGAAGGGTTGGACGTCTATGAAAAGACGTGGAAAAGTGCAGGGTGGTATCATCAATATAGGAGTGGATAGGACAAGAAGTTTGGTTTAGAAGATCATTAATGAATAATGAGAAGAGACTGGGTGACAAGACAGAACCCTGAGGAACACCATTGTTAACAGATTTAGGATAAGAACAGTGACAGTCTACCACAGCAGCAATAGAACGGTCAGAAAGGAAACTTGAAATGAAGTTACAGAGAGAAGGATAAAAACCGTAGGAAGGTAGTTTGGAAATCAAAGCTTTGTGCCAGACTCTATCAAAAACTTTTGATATGTCCAAGGCAACAGCAAAAGTTTCACCAAAATTTCTAAAAGAGGATGACCAGGACTCAGTAAGGAAAGCCAGAAGATCACCAGTAGAGCGGCATTGACGTAACCCATACTGGCGATCAGATAGAAGGTTGTGAAGTGATAGATGTTTAAGAATCTTCCTGTTGAGGATAGATTAAAAAAAACTTTAGATAGGCGGGGAATTAAAGCAATAGGACGGTAGTTTGAGGGATTAGAACGGTCACCCTTTTTAGGAACAGGTTGAATGTAGGCAAACTTCCAGCAAGAAGGAAAGGTAGATGTTGACAGACAGAGCTAAGAGAGTTTGACTAGGCAAGGTGCAAACACGGAGGCACAGTTTCGGAGAACAATAGGAGGGACCCCATCAGGTCCATAAGCCTTCCGAGGGTTTAGGCCAGCGAGGGCATGGAAAACATCATTGCGAAGAATTTTAATACTTGGCATGAAGTAGTCAGAGGGTGGAGGAGTTTGAGGAACAAGCAGAGAATCGTCCAAGGTAGAGTTTTTAGCAAAGGTTTGACCGAAGAGTTCAGCTTTAGAAATAGATGTGATAGCAGTGGTGCCATCTGGTTGAAATAGAGGAGGGAAAGAAGAAGAAGGAAAGTTATTGGAGATATTTTTGGCTAGATGCCAGAAATCACGAGGGGAGTTAGATCTTGAAAGGTTTTGACATTTTCTGTTAATGAGGGAGTTTTTTTGAGTTGGAGAACAGACTTGGCATGGTTTCGGGCAGAAATATAAAGTGCATGAGATTCTGGTGATGGAAGTCTTAAGTACCTTTTATAGGCCACCTATCTATCATGTATACCACGAGAACAAGCTGTGTTAAACCAAGGTTTAGAAGGTTTAGGACGAGAAAAAAGTGAGGAATGTACGCCTCCATGCCAGACACTATCACCTCTGTTATGCGCTCAGCACACAAAGACGGGTCTCTGACACAGAAGCAGTAGTCATTCCAAGGAAAATCAGCAAAATACCTCCTCAGGTCCCCCCCAACTAGCAGAAGCAAAACGCCAGAGGCACCTTCGCTTAGGGGGATCCTGAGGAGGGATTGGAGTGATAGGACAAGATAAAGATATGATTGTGATCGGAGGAGCCCAATGGAGAAGAAAGGGTGACAGCATAAGCAGAAGGATTAGAGGTCAGGAAAAGGTCAAGAATGTTGGGCGTATCTCCAAGACAGTCAGGAATACGAGTAGGGTGTTGCACCAATTGCTCTAGGTCATGGAGGATAGCAAAGTTGTAAGCTAGTTCACCAGGATGGTCAGTGAAGGGAGAGGAAAGCCAAAGCTGGTGGTGAACATTGAAGTCTCCAAGAATGGAGATCTCTGCAAAAGGGAAGAGGATCAGAATGTGCTCCACTTTGGAAGTTAAGTAGTCAAAGAATTTCTTATAATCAGAGGAATTAGGTGAGAGATATACAGCACAGATAAATTTAGTATGAGAGTTACTCTGTAGTCGTAGCCAGATGGTGGAAAACTCGGAAGATTCAAGAGCGTGGGCACGAGAGCAGGTTGATAAAGGAACATTTGCTACTTTTTTTTTATTTTGAAACCAACAGCTTCAAAGCGTGACATAACGAGAGACATTGTGTGAAAATGCTCTTTGAGATTCTTGGATGAAATGATAACGTCATCGTGGAAACAAAACACACTTTTGCAGATGAGACCGGAAAGAAGCGATTTCATTAATATTAGAAATGTCAAAGGAGAGTTTTATAAGCCTTGCGCTATGCACTTGAACATGAATTGGCCAAAGGAGGTAACACCGAATGAATGATTTAGTGAAGCCTTTGGATGGCGTTCTTGGATGCCGGGCACGTGCAATTGTTCTGTAGTAGATGTTCACTGTTCTTCTCCTAAATCTATTAACAGTGGTGTTCCTCAGGATTCTGTGCTGTCACCCACGCTCTTCCTATTATTCATCAATGAACTTCTAAACAAAATTTCTCTTTCTATCCACTCCTATGCTGATGATACCACCCTGCACTTTTCCACGTCTTTTTGCAGACGTCCAGTGTTTCAGGAAGTAGACAGTTCACGCCACGGAACGCCTTTTGATCTCTAAAAAAAATTCTGATTGGGGCAAAGCAAACTTAGTATTGTTCAATGCCGCAAAACTCAACTCCTCCATCTATCAGCTCAACATAACCTTCCAGACAACTATCCCCTCTCCTTCAATAACACTCATCTGTCCCGCTCTTCTATATTGAGCGTCTTCTATACTAAGCATCCATGAATTCCTTCAAGACGAGGGTTATCCTTTAATTTCTGACTACCGCTTTCGCCCCTATTCGGGGACCGGTATCTCAGTGTTTTTTCTTTTTTTATTGGATTTTGTTGCCCTTGGACGGTGTCCCTCCCACATAGAAAAAAAATAAATAAAAATAAAAGCAGTGTATAGCAGTGTAATTTCCTAGATCTCAACCTGGAAAATCCTTAATGTAAATCTAGGGTGAAAAATACCGAATTTGACGCATCTAAAGATTGAAGATCACCTAATCTCGACATTGGATATCGGTCAGGAATAGTGGATATATTTAGTTTTCTGAAATCAACGACAACACGCCAGTCGCTTTTCTTTTTGGGAACGAGTAATAAAGGTGCATTGTGAGGTAAACAGGCTGGCTCATTAAGAAGAACTCGACATTTGTGTGGCACCCTGTAGCTGGGAGTATAAGATGGCTTGGACCCAGGCGTCAGATGAATAGAGTGGATGATGATGTCTGTGTGGCCCATTATTTCATCAGGGAGGAAGATTACATTCCTGAAAGAATTGCGGAGAGCGAGTAATTCACGTTCAGACTCTGGGAAATCTAGAGGGGAAAGGTGATCTTTTTTTGTGATAGGAGGAAGAGAAGACATGTTAGGTCTAGCAGATGTAGGTACATTTCTAAGCCCAGTTTTGCAGAATCCGTTTTCATCAATGGTGGTTAGGGCATATTCCAGCTCAACACAGCATGGAGATTGTTGTCCATAGCAGAAAATATCAGTGCCTGATACAGCAGACTTAACTTTAGCGTTCACTATCTATATTTCACATTCAGTTAGTGCTACTGATTCTGCTAACAAAATGTATTTACAAGAAGTTACACTATAGCCTGTCATAGAAGATGGTGGAAATTGAGGCTGTGAGACAGGCAAGGTAGATGATGAAATTTGATTATCCCGTGTGGATAATGTCTGGTCGCTAGAAGAATGAAGCAAAGTGAGAAAAATGATCACAAGGAAGAACAGTAGGAGAAGTATCCCTTTGAGTAGTTTCATTGAGCTGGATATAAGATGATGTCGTATTTGCACATGGTGTGGAAACCTATGAGAAGATCTGCATTGAAAGATACATTTGATACGCTGTAGAAATAATCTTATATGTCTGGTTCTTGGGATGATAGAGAGTGATAAGAGCACCTTACTGTAAAATAAGATAATATTGCCGGATGTACCATTAAGATTAATGTCAGGAGGTAATGCAGTGATACATCAGTCTTGATGAGGTTCACAGTAGCACTCATGTCAAAGAAAGCTTTGTAAGATTCACAGCTACACGTAACATCTGTGACAATGCCATTAAAGAGTCCAGCACATCAAATGTCGACAGAAGGAATCAATCTGAATCAGGACGATGAATGAAGCTTATGCCTTGTACGCTGTTTTGGCACACATGAAGGTGATGATTTGAATATGGATGAAGATGTTACGATGAATTGGTCGGAAAATGGCGCATAACGTTTCCTGACGATGAGGATTGGTGAGGTGCATGTGTCTGTGCTTGATAGTGCCTGCATTCTTGCAAGCAATGACCCACTCTTTTGCGAAATGAGCAGAATGCACGGGGGTTGAATGAGTGTTTCCCTGAGCTATCCAAAACTACACTACACTCTGCGATAACATGACCTGATAAATTGCAACGGGTACAGGTGACATTTCTGGATCTAGACTTCGATCTAGCGTAATGATATCTAGACAAAGAAGGTGCACATCTAGTGAAAAACGTCCACGAGAAGGTGAAGAAGGACGAGATGGCGGGTGAGAAGATGGGGTGGAAGAGTCAGAGCCGGAAAGAGGGCATTTATCAGATATCACCTTGCAGACGTCACAGATATAGTATGATTTCTTGAATTTTATATCACTTGCGACTTCAAGAGAGATAATTTCTCCTTATCAGTGCTAACAGAACGGCTGATACGTTCCTCCTCGATCCTTTGAATAAATTGATGAACTGTTCCGATGTCATCCCCGGAAAAGTTAGGAAGCTGATGAGGCATAAATGAATGTAATGTGAGGTGTGGTTGAGTTGTTAGCAGGCATTGTTTCAGATAGTGATGAAGATTGCGGAGTAGAATGTGACCTCTTTTTCACGAGGAAGAGAAGTGTGTCTCACAGTAGAATCAATGAATAAACATACACATAAATATTAAAACACACGAAGAATAACACACAATAATATTAACCAGCGAAATACACCATAACACACAAAATATGATAAAGACATAGAATTAACAATAAATAACAATGAAGGACAGAAGGGAATAATATATTCGCTGACAGACAGACCTACAGACAGGCAGTCAGGTAGAAAAACAACAGCAGCAACAAATGTGGCGATTCGTTGATTCTCCTATGATGCTGATATATGGTAGCGTGGAGTTGCGTAGGTAATGATTTAGATATTGTAGTTTTATGAGCGTATAAAGAGTTACACACAGACACAATCACCTTTCTTCTTTTACTGATGATGGTTTAGGTAATATAAATTCAAAATCCGAATTACACAGTGCACACTTGAGAACTGAGACAATTATATGACAGACGTGACTGATGCTCTGACTCTCTCTCACTGACCTGAACGGAACTGTATTGGAGTGAATGGTGGATAGTAGAGGTGGGGTGAAGGAAGAGTTAAAGGTAGAAGTGTAGTGTGGAGAGAACAATGAAATATAGTAGATGAATAGTGACGGGCTAACCGTCTTGCTGTTCCTGATTTAATTGTGCTTAGGGTTTATGTTTTTCGAATGAAGTTGATGCTTGGACAATAATGCTGTCATTCGGTATTATGAATTTTTTTCAATGTTTACTTATCGTATTTTTCTTTTTCTTTTCAGGATTTGTCATCCTCATAGAGAGTTGACTAGCACTGGTGAGTGTATGTAGATTCAGGTAAGTATGAGGTGAGTATATTCCGTGTGTATGTACATACTATATTCATGTATTTACTTCTTGTTT
Source organism: Scylla paramamosain (assembly GCF_035594125.1). NCBI lineage: Eukaryota > Metazoa > Arthropoda > Malacostraca > Decapoda > Portunidae > Scylla > Scylla paramamosain. The sequence continues at coordinate 1,917,073 of NC_087170.1, read as the reverse complement.
GGTCTTTTCTGATCTTTTCTTTTGCTTTTTCAGCGATAACTTGGTTATATCCTAATTCATGGATCAGGCAAGTGTAGGTAGGTAGGATTTTCCGATCAGTTAGCGTATGCTATGTTGTATATCTGTCTTGGTTGTTAAAAAAAAAAAAAAAGTAGTGAGCATTTACTTCGTTATCTGTGGTAAGTATGGTGTACAGCTCATCTTGTAGCATGTTGATAATTTTCTGTTTTGTTATATTTCCTCTGTTGTATTATGTAACGTTGACTTTGTTTGGTTTGGATAGTTGGTGCATTTCTTCTGTTGTTTTGGTGCAGGGGTATCTTTCATCATATATAAATCTGAGGGCTTTGTTTTTAATATTTTGTAGAGACTGGATGGCTGTTTGAGACATTGCGCAGAGTGGGTATGCAGGATATGTGATTAAAGGAAGTACGCAGGCTTTAACTAGGTAAGTCTTTATTTTAATGTTTACTTTGTAGAACCTTCTAATGAATGTTGATGCAGCAGTTGCAGAGCGTTTGATGTCTGTAATGTAGCTGCTAATGCCTCTGATGCTTATATTCATTCCAAGTATTTTTCCTTCTTTTGATGTTAGTTTCGTTTACTGATATTGGGTGGGTTTTCGTTATGGCTAGAGGGATAACTGTAAATTTGTTTGTGCTTGTTTTTATTTTCAATTTTCTTTCATATTCGTTTATCTTGATGATTTCCCTCTCTAGTTTTTTTTTTAGCTAGCCTTTTCCTGGATCTACCCGGTTTTGAAATCATTTGCGTTATATCATCCGTGTACGTGATGTTAAGGCAGTCCGGTGAAGATGCAGGGAGGTCGTGCTGTATATATGTGTATATATATATATATATATATATATATATATATATATATATATATATATATATATATATATATATATATATATATATATATATATATATAAGAGGTTCTAAACTCACCTGGAATTTAATAACATCTTACCTGCAACACAACACGGATTCCTAGCTAACAGAAGCACCGACACAACTCTGGCTCTTACATCTGAAAAAAAAAAAAAAATTGCCCATTCACTAGGAAATAGAGAACAGTGCTGCTTAGTCCTCAGAGATGTGTCGAAAGAATTCGACAAGGTATGGTACTGGACTAAAATACAAAATCAATAACATGTGAATACCAACAATACTGAAAAAAATCCTCTGCAATTTCTTCGACAAAAGAAATGCCCGCATCTCCCTGCCCAACTACACAGGACCTACTTTCCACATACAAAGTGGAGTGCCACAAGGAAACTCAATATCTCCCACCTTTTTACGCTATATATATATATATATATATATATATATATATATATATATATATATATATATATATATATATATATATATATATATATATATATATATATATATATATATATATATATATATATATATATATATATAATTTAATTGTGTTGATATATACAGCGTATAAGGTGGGAGATATTGAGTTTCCTTGTGGCACTCCACTTTGTATGTGGAAAGTAGGTCCTGTGTAGCTGGGCAGGGAGGTGCGGGCATTTCTTTTGTCGAAGAAATTGCAGAGGTCTTTTGTCAATATTGTTGGTATTCATGTGTTATTGATTTTGTATTTTAGTCCAGTACCATACCTTATCGAATTCTTTCGACACATCTCTGAGGACTAAGCAGCACTGTTCTCTATTTCCTAGTGAATGGGCTATTTTTTTTTTTTTTCAGATGTAAGAGCCAGAGTTGTGTCGGTGTTTCTGTGAGCTAGGAATCCGTGTTGTGTTGCAGGTAAAATGTTATTAAATTCCAGGTGAGTTCTGAACCTCTTATTTTATTTTTTTTTCTAGTATTTTTCCCCGGAACTTTCAGTAATGAAACTGGTCTATAGTTGAGTGGATCTGTTCTCGGGTTGTTAGGTTTTTGTATTAATTTTATGAGTGCTCCTTTGAATTGTTGTGGGAAGTAGCCTGCTGTGTACGTGTGGTTGAAAATCTGTGTGAGGGTTTTTATGGCAGACTCTGGTAGGTTGGTAATAATGGTTTTGTTGATGTTACTGTGTCCTGGTGTGTTGTTTTTGAAGGCTTTAATTGTGTTGATAGCTTCTTCTACTGTGATTTTTGATGGAGTGTAGTGTTCGTTGTTGAGTCTGCTAAGGTCTGATTGTAGGTATGGATTTATATCATTGATGCTGTTTCCTATATATCTGTTAATCTCTGTTTCGTTTATAGGTTCAAAGTGTGCGTTATCTTCGGGGCTGATAGTAAAATTTTTTTCGCATATGTTTCTGAAGATTTTTTCCTAATCTTTGTTATCATAGGTTTTCTTGTTATATTATATGTTAGGAAATATGTTTGTTTTCCAGCCTTTTATTATTTTTATTTTATTTTATTCCAGAAATCTTTAATGTCTTTATATATGTGTATTAGGTTTGTAATGGCGTCTTCCCAGTTTTTATTGTGTTGTATTTTGCATTCTAATAATAGATTTCCTTTAAGTGTGTTATATGTCGTGAATCGTGCGGAACTCCATCCGTCAGGTTCTGCTCCTCGTAGGTATTGTTTAGTGTCCATAGTATTTGTTTTACTGTTGGGTTAGTTACTGGTTTGCAGATAGTTTTAACTGTTCTTGTGGGTATATATAGCTTCACTGCTTGTAATATAGTTTTGTACGAAATTTTAATCAGTGTGTCTATTTCTTCTTTATTTAGGTGGGTATTGTTTATTTTATGCATGTTGTTGTTTATGTGTTTTAAATTTATCCAAGTCAGCGGATTTATAGTGAGGTTTAGGTGTTGATGGGATTATTATTGGTAATGTGGTGAGTTTAAATATGATGGGCAAGTGATCTGAGGTAGTGGTAGGTCCAGCTTTTATGGTGTAATTATGATATGTCAGGTGATGTCAGGTGATGTCAGGTGTTGTTTGTGCATTGTGTCCTATAAATGTGGGGAACTTTGGTGTTGATTAGCATCCCCAGTCCCTTTCCTACTATGTTGGTGTTTTGTGTGCCTAGATAAGGGTGTTTTGCATTTAGGTCTCCGAGTATATATGGGGGGTCTGTGTTGGACGCTAGGCGGTGGAAGTCTGTTATGGGTAGGTAAGGTCTGTGAGGTAGTAAGCATGTGGTGGCTATGTGTATTAATTCGGTGTTAGTTTCTATTGTTAGTTGTAGTATGTCGGTGTCAAAGTTATCTGTGATTTTGTGTTTTATGTCAGATTTTACTAATATTGCACTGCCATTATGTAATTCGTTGCTTGTGTTTATTATATGTGTAGTGTAGTTATGTATGCGTATTGTATTGTTGCGTGGTAGGCCATGGCTGTTTATTAATATTATGTCTGGATTTATTTCTCTATATGTGTTTGAGAGCATGTGTCTTTTGGGTATCCAATGTGCTACATTATGTTTTTATATAGTGAGCGTGTCCATGTTGTAAGTTATAAAACTGTAATTTTTATTTTCTTTTTCTTTTTCCTACGGTACCGGTCTGTGTGATGTGAATTTATATGGATGAATGTCTTTGTCGAAGCTCTGATTAGGGGGATTGTTAGGGTGGTGTCAGTTCTTGAAAGAGAACGTTTTTTATTTTGTTGAATTGACTATCCACCGTTACACCCCAGCGGTTGTTGAGATCCATTTCATTGCTCATAATTAATTCTTGTTCTGAGTATGCTGTATTTTTGTATCTCCATTTGTATTGGCCTGTGTCTATGCCTGCTTTTATCCTCCCTAGACTGATAGTTATATATCTGGGCCATCCTTCTCTTTTTCAAATGATGATTTGGATTCCGATTGCCTGTCCAGGTATCTTTACTAGTGGTGGGATGTCTTCAATAAGAGTGATTACTCGATTAGTTTGACACTCTTCTGTAGCATCTATCTCGTTTTGTGGTTGTGTGTGGCTGTTCTGTTGTGTTGGCTATGGGTTAGCTGGGTGTTTGTTCCTTTCTTGGTTTTCCTGGATGTTATAGGTTTTATCGTCTGTTTTTAAGTTCAGAATCTTCTTTTATGGGTTGCTTGGCAGTATTATTGTAGGTAAATTATTTAATTGTAAAGCTTTAATTGTAAACTCTTTGCTATAAAATCCAGGATTTACAGAGTTAATCAGATGTGTAGGCATCATGCATGTCATTATATTTGTTGCTGTATCTTTTTCCATTAGGGGACTTGATAGAGTGCTGGCTGAAAGAGCTCTATTGCTTGTTACTGTGGTGGAGTAGGTCTTGTTGTGGCTGTCTTTTTTTCTGTTGTCTTTTTCTTCATTTTTTTTTTCTATGAGGACATTTATTTGCTAGCGTGCGGTGATCTCCTTGGCAATTTATACATTTTCTGTTCGTATTTGAGCTGCATTCCTTTCAATTATGTTCTTTTGATGAACATTCAGAACAGATCTAGTAATCTTTTTGGTTTGGGGCATTGAAAGGTGGGATGATCTTCGAGGGAATAACATTTAAGGCATGTGAGGATTGGGATGTATTCCTCTACTTTGATGGCATGTGGTGGTATGCTCATACTGAATCTAAGTATGCCAATCTGTTGCTTTTTTAGCAGCTGCTGTTTCCTTAAAGGTTATTTTAAGAATCTTCGGCCTCGGGATTTCATATATGTTTCCTGTACCGGGGGATCAAGGTTGGACCACAAGTTGGAACAGCTGTTTACTCCAGAATACGTTTCAACCTGCAACACAGTGATCTTGATCATACAGAAATACTAAACATAACGATGCTACAAAAATCCTGTGAGAAACACCATAATAAGTTTCAACCTGCAACACAGTGATCTTGATCATACAGAAATACTAAACATAACGATGCTACAAAAATCCTGTGAGAAACACCATAATAAGTTTCAACCTGCAACACAGTGATCTTGATCATACAGAAATACTAAACATAACGATGCTACAAAAATCCTGTGAGAAACACCATAATATTAATCCATTGTGCAACACAACCATACCATCACACTATTCAACACAACCTCCCACAAAAAAAAAAAAAAAAAATAGCAGACTGCTGTTATATGACTCAAAGATAGTGAACAAATAATACAGCATGTAATAAACCATGGAAACACAACTGCATGATAAATTCATATGAGATCATATAGATATATTACATAAATATAACATCACATAGGGAACAAATTTAGATTATTCACCTGGACATCGAGCTAGAGCTAAACACCCACACATGCCCCACTATTGCACCTCGTGCCATACATTTCACTTCAATGGACTCACCATCACGAGGCTTGAAACCCCATTAGCAGAGCACCATGTCGTAACCATATGTGCTACTGTAACTGCACACTGCGCCGGCTGAAAGCCGTATGTTCAATAAATAATCTGCTTCACAACCAAATCAAACCCGAAAAGGGGCAGGCAACAATCACTATGTTCACGTATAATATCATCATTATTTTCCATGAATTAAACACTAATAGTTTTCAAACTATACATACCTTCATACCAAGGCTCCAACACCAGGTAACACCCAACCACTCCCGACGACTAGTCACCTCTGAGCGGCATACAGTAATCTTCCTGTCCTGTCAGCCAGCTGATTGGGCAGGATGGTAAACAAAATGACGCTCCAAATGCGCAACGCAAGAAAAACCCAATGAAATGATTTCCTAGTTCAAATAATCATATTCTCCAATACAATAATTATCATGTTAATGATACATTTTCAATTCCTCCTTTCATGTTTTTTTTTTTTTTCTGGGAGATTAGCTCTTCTTCAATTTCTTTTTCTGTATGGTTAAATATGTATTCATCTGTGTTGAATATTAGCGTTGCTCTTTTAGCTCCGAGTTCTAAAAGGAGGGTGGGTTTCGGCTGCTTAGGTCGTTTAAGGTTTTCCTTGAAAGATTTTGTCCAGGTCCTCATCTGTTCTGGTTAATACGATGAATCCATCTTGCGTAGTTATGATTTTCGTTGGACAAATTAGGTTCTCAGCCAAGGTATTCAGGAGCAGGATTTTCTTTGCCTGACTTGTGTCTTCGCTTTCCAGCTTTATTCTAGACATTTTGCATGATCTTTCTCTGATTTTTAGGTGATGCTGTAAATTATGTTCGTACTAGGGGCCCGACTTGTGACACAACTGGGGGACAGAAAAGGTAAGGTGCCTGCCTAAGCAACGCTGTTTGGTATCCCGGCCGCTAGCAGCTGTCAAGAAAACCCTGCGCTGCGCCTATTCCTATCAAAGTTGTTGCCCGACCTTAATCCAGGTGGCTTAAGGCAGCCATCTAACGGCCCTCCTCGTGCAAGCCTGGAGGACACTAAGGGCGAAAAGAGAAGAAATAGTCGGAGGAAAAGGTGCCTGGGCAGGACTCGACCTAACGGGAGTCCCCGGTACACAGGACTTATTGCCTGGGCAGGACCCACCAAGCGGGGGTCCCCCGTATGCAGGACTTAAGACATGGAATCCAGGCAGAACACCAAATGCTCTGATCCTTGAAACCACAGCCTCGTCAGTCAACAAAGTCGCGAAGGTGCCGGTGCTTCCTGTTATGGTGAGTATTCATGTTGTTGTTAATTTAGTGATGTTTGTTTGTAAACAGGACCTGGTGTGTTTTTATTTATGTAAGATATTGGTCTCTTAAACCATCCGTGTTCTCTAAATATTTGTGTTGATTAGCTTATACTTCAGACATCCATGCCATAATTTACCAAATGCCTTTGATACATCTCTTAAAACTATAGAGCACTGGTATCTCTATATTCTTGATGGTATCTCTTATATCTTGCAGAGTTATTTTAGATGTAAGTAGGTGGTTGTTATTAATTATGTTTTTATCAGTTTTATCGTAAGAGGTAAATTTAATGCTATTGTTTAGGAATTCTACTATTCTTTCATTATTATTATCAAATAATAAATTCTTTTCCTCACTTATTTAAAAAACTTTGCTCCATATCTGCCAAAATGTTGATTGTTTTTCTTTATCCGTGTATAGTTTATTTTATTGTATATAATGAAAGGTGATGTTTGATTTTTATTGCCATTAAGCGTTTTTATTTTATTTATTAATTTTTTTTTTTTTTTTTTTATGTAGATAGGACACTGGCCAAGGGCAACCTAAATTTAATAAAACAAAAATGCCCACTGAAATGCCAGTCCCATAAAAGGGTCAAACCAGTGGTCAAAAATTGATGAATAAGTGTCTTGAAACCTCCCTCTTGAAGGAATTCAAGTCATAGGAAGGTGGAAATACAGAAGCAGGCAGGGAGTTCCAGAATTTACCAGAGAAAGGGATGAATGATTGAGAATACTGGTTAACTCTTGCGTTAGAGAGGTGGACAGAATAGAGATGAGAGAAAGAAGAAACCCTTGTGCAGCGAGGCTGCGGAAGGAGGGGAGACATACAGTTAGCAAGATCAGAAAAGCAGTTAGCATGAAAATAGCGGTAGAAGACAGCTAGATATGCAACATTGCGGCGGTGAGAGAGAGGCTGAAGACAGTCAGTTAGAGGAGATGTGTTGATGAGACGAAAAGCTTTTGATTCCACCCTGTCTAGAAGAGCAGTATGAGTGGAACCTCCCCAGACATGTGAAGCATACTCCATACATGGACGGATAAGGCCCTTGTACAGAGTTAGCAGCTGTGGGGGTGAGAAAAACTGGCGGGGACGTCTCAGAACACCTAACTTCATAGAAGCTGTTTTAGCTAGAAATGAGATGTGAAGTTTCCAGTTCAGATTATAAGTAAAGGACAGACCGAGGATGTTCAGTGTAGAAGAGGGGGACAGTTGAGTGTCATTGAAGAAGAGGGGATAGTTGTCTGGAAGGTTGTGTCGAGTTGATAGATGGAGGAATTGAGTTTTTGAGGCATTGAACAATACCAAGTTTGCTCTGCCCCAATCAGAAATTTTAGAAAGATCAGAAGTCAAGCGTTCTGTGGCTTCCCTGCGTGATATGTTTACCTCCTGAAGGGTTGGACGTCTATGAAAAGACGTGGAAAAGTGCAGGGTGGTATCATCAGCGTAGGAGTGGATAGGACTAGAAGTTTGGTTTAGAATATCATTAATGAATAATAAGAAGAGAGTGGGTGACAGTTTTCATTATGCTGTTTTATCCATTCTGCTTTAAGATAGTTCCTATTATATTGAATAAACTGTATATGTGTAAGTCCGTGGTGTTGGGCGTTTTGTGTTGGTGTGTTTAGATGTTTTTTTGTACGTTGTTTTGTATGTTGTGAAGATGTTTTGTATGTGGTTGGTAAGTGTTATTTCATGTTAGTTGTTATTATAGTGTACCATTTCTCAAGTGACCTTTCTATTTCCCCTTGTTTTGCTTCTCCACCTGGATCAGAATCATCTATATAGTTTTTCATTTCATTTTCAAACTTTTCTCAGTTTGCTTTTTTGAAGTTAAATCTGGTTGTTGTAAGTTCCGTGACTGCTTGAGAGGTAATGGAGAGTATGATGGGAATGTGATCAGATGAGGTGATTGGTCCTTTTTCTATTGTATGGTTGTGGTATGTTTTATTGTTAGTAAGAATGTCTGGAATGTTAGTAAGATGTCTGGCATATGAAGGTATGAAAATCCGGTCCGAGGTGTTTTAGCTTCCCATTGTATATTAGTAGTTTGATCCCTTTACCCACTCTGTTGTTATAGGTGTCTATATATATATATATATATATATATATATATATATATATATATATATATATATATATATATATATATATATATATATATATATATATATATATATGTGTGTGTGTGTGTGTGTGTGTGTGTGTGTGTGTGTGTGTGTGTGTGTGTGTGTGTGTGTGTGTATGTGTGTGTGTGTGTGTGTGTGTGTGTGTGTGTGTGTGTGTGTGTGTGTGTGTGTGTGTGTGTGTGTCTTTTGTGTTTGTGTTTTGTGCATGAGGGTCTTGACGTGTGTATTTTGTTGTTACATATATATATATATATATATATATATATATATATATATATATATATATATATATATATATATATATATATATATATATATATATATATATATATATATATATATATATATATATATATATATATATATATATATATATATATATATATATATATATATATATATATATATATATATATATATATATATATATATATATATATATATATATATATATATATATATATATATATATATATATATATATATATATATATATATATATATATATATATATATATATATATATATAGTGTCCAGTTCTTATTCCGGTTTCTATTTCGTTTATACTAATTTGTCTTCCTTCAGGCAATTTTTTCACTTTTCTTTGATATAATTATCAGTCCCAGGTGTGTGCTCTTTATCTTTTCCAGTTCTGATATAACTTCTTCAGTTTCTATGTTTTCTATTGTTTCGTTTTGTGTTTATTCTGTGTCTTTTGTGTTTGTGTTTTGTGCATGAGGGTCTTGACGTGTGTTTGCCGTATTTAGTTGTCGTGTATTTTGCTGTTGTTGTTCTTGTAGTTGGTTATTTATTTTGATGTTCCTTGGGTTGTGTGGTAACACAACCCAATGGGAATTTGTGCAGATGGAGGGTTTGAAGTAAGTTCTATGTTTGGTAGGTTGTTTAATGTTAGAGCCCTATTGAGCTCATCGCTGAAACTGCCGCGGTTAACTGCATTTATCGTGTGAGCATAAAACATACAGGACATGATCCTTGCACTTGTGTTTCTCAAAAGATTGTTGTTTCTGGGTGTTGTTAGTTGAGAGCGTCTGGATGTAAGTTTTGTTTGTGTTTTGTATTTGTCTTTTTTGTTCAATAATCTCTTCTTTTGTTGCATGTGTATGCTAGTGTTCGATGCGGTTCGTTACAGATAATGCGGTTTGTTACAGATAATGGTGCAATGTTTCCATGTATGTCCTGTCTTGGCACATTCAGAACAAATTTCATACGTCTTTGGCATGATGGATTTGTTTGTGGGGTGATTTTCAATTTTATAGCACTTCATGCAGGTGAGGTGCTCAAGTTAAAGGCTATAAGTCCAGTTTCTGTGGCTTTTTTGCCGGCAGTGGAGCTATTCAGTGTGATTTTAATTATTTTAGCTTTAGGGATCTCGTAAATTTTGTCAATCCCTTCATTTAGGAAGGTGTTCTTATTAATTAGTTCCTCTGTGATGTCATTTTCTGTGGTAGAGTATATATGTTCATCTAAGTTTAGCAACACTAAGGTTCTTTTTTGCCCAGTTGCCCGGACTTTAGGAGGCAAAACGGGGAGGAAGCCTTCCCTCTTCAGGATGTTTGTAGTGCTGGGTGAGAAGATGTGGTCTGTACCTTCGTCCGTTATGGTTAATACTACAAAGGAGTCTGTGGTCTGGATAATCCTAAGTTGTTCCGAGAGAATCCGTATTAGGCATTGCTTACTTTGCCCGGAGGGGTCTGGGTGTTTGATTTTGATCCTTGGCATTTTGTTAGGAAATTACACAAGTTACATAAAAATCCAACAAGGGGGCAAAAGCCTGAGCCACAGGCTTTTGCCCCCCCACAAAAGCACACCCACAGCTAAAAGAAAGTAAAAAAGAAGGAGCCTACCTAGTATAGACACCCGACTGCTAACAATCGTCGCAGTGTCCCTGCCCCGCGCCTAACACTAGCCAAGTTCTTGGCCGACCTACCCGGTGAGCTTAAGGTAGCCCTCTAAGGGACTCCCTTGAGCAAACCGCGGGGTTCACCTTCAACCACCGGGTGACCCTATGGCTGAAAAGGAAATATAGTTGTAGGTGAAAAGGCACTGCACTAGGGCGGGCCTTCTACGCAGTGGGAGAGCCCCGCTACACAGGTGCATAAGCTATCTCCTAAATATCGAGATTTAAGAGGGAGTCGTCAGCTACTGGCACGTGCAGTCAAGATGAAACCCTTTTCTGAGCCCAGGAAGATGCAACGCAACCAACTTAAGTCAGTGACGAAAGATGAGTTCATCGATAGTATCCTGTCCTCTCAAGAAGGTGATGTATTGCAAACTGTCACTGCAAAACTAGACATGCTGATGAACGATGTGACTGATCTGAAGAAAGCAATTGCAACCAAAGACAACTCAAAGCTAAAGAAGATTTCAGAGCTCCAGTCACACGTCGACAAACAAGCTGAGATATTAGAGAGGGAGCAACGATTTCTTGAAAACATCGATAGGAAGGAAAGAGAATGCACCCTGATCATCACTGGAGTCCAAGACGAAATTGAAAGTTTGGAGGGCGCTGCATCGGATGCTGAAAAGATCAAGAAAATATAGGAGAAGATGGGTGTCGCTAAGGAGGTGAGTGCTGCTCGCCGACTTGGTAGCAACGCTTACACCAACACAGACGGAACACCGCGGCGACGACCAATACTTCTCACCGTGGCCAGTAGATACGAAAGGGACATGGTGCTGGAGAATGCCAAAACGCTCAAGTCTTTCAGTGATGTATATAGCAAAATTCATATAAAGAAAGATGTGCATCCAAGCATAAGAAATTAATGGAAGTGACTCAAGGACGCTGAAAAAAAAAAAAAAAATGAAAAGGAACGTCCCGAGAATGTCGGTTGTAACGTTCATCTGAACACTCGCGAGAGAAAATTGTACAAAGATGGTATGGCGATAAATAATTGGTCTCTGCTGTGTTTTTAGGTCGACCACAACAACATGTACGTCGAATTAAGTTGGTGTCATGGAACATAAATGGGGTAAGGACTAAATTGGAAAAAGAATATGTGCAGAAATTCCCAATGAATTATGACATTGTGTGCTTGAATGAAGTTCTCTGTGTTTGTCTCCCAGGATACGTATAATTTATGAGCAACAACAAAACGTCGCCTCATTGTGGTGGAACAGTGGTTATGGTGAGGAATGATTTAGCTCAGCTTGCCGTGAATGTTGACACAAGCATGGTTGACCAGGTATGGCTTCAGTTTCGTTGTGTGCCGGGAGTTGTGTTTGGCTGCTGTTACGTTCCTCCGAGCGACTCGCCATATTTTTCACACGACTCATTCGCTTCTATCCAAGACAAAATATTGGCAAATGACGGTAATAACAAGTATGTGATTACTGGTGACCTTAATGCTAGATTTGGAAATATTGTTAAGGAGTTACCTGCAAGAGCAGAGTTGCCAAACTGTGACAATTACTCTTATCCTCACATATCAGACCAAGTTGAGAGACCGAATGATAATGCTAGTGTTTTGGCAACCATGTGCACTGATCTTAAATTAGTTGTTATTAACAACTTGAGATTAAGAAATAAATATTTTCTAAGTAAAATATCTTATAAGTAAGGTAATATATGGTCTCAGAACTGAATGTATGTTTGGTATCTAGTAACATGATTGATTACGTAGATGTGTTTGAAGTAAACCAAACAGATTTTCTTACCTTCTGACCATGTTCCAATTTCGTTACAGATAGAGGTACCAGGTACAGACATTCATAATCTTTTTAGTTGAGCGTGTCAACTGGGTGAACATCCCATCTTGGAATATTCTCGCCATAATTCACGTGTAAAAAAAAACTATCAAATGGTCACGTACAAATCATGAAGCCTTTGCTAATAATATTTCTAATATTGATCTGACTGATATCGATTTGACTAATGTAAACGTGCTTGCCAGTAATGTAGCGAATTTGTTGTATGAGTGTTCTGAGGCAAGTCAGGTTCCTGTTGCTGTGGTTAACATAACTTCAGGTGGTAACCGCTGGGAGAGGTTGCTGAATGACCACGATGATGCAAGGGTATGGAAAGCCATCGATTGGCAAGGAAAGTTCCACGATGGTTCTATTAACAGTACCACCCCATCTGATAATGAATTTAAAACTTATTATGAGACATTTTGTAATCCCGGTATAGACGAAGATATCAATGATTCTAATCAGTCACCTTATGTACCAATTTTAGATGATGCTATCACAGTTGATGAGTTATCCCTACAGATTCAGAAAATGAGACCTGGTAAAGCTTGTGGTGTTGATGGTGTTTCTCCTGGTGTGTTCAGGCTGCTCCCTGCGGCTTGGTTAGCAGTTATCAATGTCTTACATACAAATGTCTTTACATCTGCCAGTTATCCTGTGATCTGGACGAAAGCACGGCTATTTACCATCTTTAAAAAAGGCAACAGGCAAATAACGAAAAATTATCTAGGAATATCTGTCATAAATAGTATAACAAAACTATATGACTCTGTATTATATGCAAGGTTGCAGAATTGGTTTGTGCCTTATAGAGAACAAGCAGGAGCCCAGAAAGGACGAGGGTGTTTGGATCATATTGTAACTCTAAGCCTGTTAACAGACTTTGCAAAGAAAAAGAAACAAAAACTATTTGTAACATTCGTTGATTTTTATCAAGCTTACGATCTAGTACCCAGACAAGTTCAATTCAAGATTCTACAGAGGTTGGGTTGCGGAGGAATAATGTTGGCTGCAATAATTGCTATGTACCGTATTACTGATAGCATACTTGGCATAATTGGCATAGTAATCATATCAGCCTCAGTAGGTGTACGTCAAGAGTCGCCTTCTTCTTGCATTTTGTTCATTATTTATGTTAATGGGTTCCCTATTCACATGTGATGACTCGGTTTCTTCTTCTGTCGAAGTTCACGCTAACACAAAGATAGCTCATGTTAATAAATTTGTATAATTTCTAAAGAAAAACAATGATGCTCCTTTTTATTGTAAAAAAAATAAAATAAATAAAATAAATAAATAAATAAAATAAAATAAATTTTTTTTTTTTCTTATGCAGCTCTCATGTCAACTTTATTATATGGCTGTGAATATTGGCTAAATGCTTATCTCCGACCTGTGACAAAAATTTACAACTTATGTCTGAAGCAATTACTGGGCATGAGAGGAACGACTTGTAACAAAATGTGTTATGATGAGTTAGGGTATCCACCCCTGAAGGAACATGTTCGAAGCAAGCAAAGAACATTTTTCGAGACGATCTGGCAAGAACGTGGAAACATGACTGATGATCCTCTAATTCTTGCAATGTAACTCTTAATGAAAGATACAGCACAAAAACATATGTATCTGACTTACCATTCCATCACAAAGATGACATTGCCATAAAGCAGAATATCTTTCTTTCGGACTTGTCAAGAAAAGTAACATATAGGAAATAAATCCTGACTTAACGGTACACGATGTATATACACTTGTAGACATGGAGTTAGAGAAGACCATAGGATGTCATTTAGCCGCTTTCGCCTGTCAGCACACTGGCTGGCTGTACAGGTGGGCAAGTGGAATAGGCGGGGACGTGACCGTCTACCGCTGGAGGAGCGGATATGTTCCTGCAGACAGAACGTCATGTCGTACAAGAGTGTCCCTTGTCACAATATATCCGTGACGCATATGACTTAGTTGGACTTAATAATTTATTCTGCGGCACATATGATAACTCAACTGTATGTTTCATTGTAAATTCAGTTTTGAAGTTGTATTCTCAGAATCAGCCATAGTCTCACCTGATCCTACCCTGTACACATGATAGACCATATTGTTTTGTATCTTTAGTGTGCATGTTACTATTGTTCTTTTCTGGTTAGTTATATATTCCCTTACTGTTATTATGTTCTTTGGTAACTAAGTTAAACCTTCTGTGATTTACATAATTCAAGATTATGATCTGGGATGGACCCAAAATTATTGTAATTTTAAGTTAATGTAATGTATGTTGTTGTGGACAATAAAACTATATATCTATCTACCTATCTATAGGATTTTTGTTGTTCGTCTGGCAGAGCAGTTCAGCGGCGAGCGAATCGGTGAGCTGGTGCCAGGAGAGACCGGGGCGATGTTGACCAGATGGCTGCTAGCTAGAGAGTGGTGTGGTCATGACCCTCGTTTTATTGCGTCGGGGAGGGCGTGCGGCTTGCTGACCGCTATACTGCCTGCTGATTGGTTGGTGCGCGTACCTTGTCATCTACCTCTGACCATGAGGGACGCAAACGGCAGCTGCCGGCGCCGGCAATACGATGTCGCCCATCCTCTTGTTATGTTCTTGTAGGTGGCGATGTACATGGAATCTAGCATCCTTTTCTTTTTCTCCAGGCCACAATTCAGAATTCTTGTCTCCTTCCACTCTAGCAGGTGGAAGTAGACCAGCATAGGTCTTGCCTATGTGGTCTACCAGGGCGCTATATGTCCGATGGTGCCTCAAGTCAGCACACTTGTCTTTAATCCTGGTGTCGAGTCCTCTGTAGGTTTTCCTGAAATAGCTGGCGTCGCAGCTACTGCAGGGTAGCTGGTACATCACGCTGTCAGGATTGTGTCTCTTTTGTTTCGACCTGAGCATCTCTCCTATTCGTTGTCTTCCTGTGTTTACCACGACAAACCCAACTAGGAGCTGACAATCAAGAAGAAAGAAGAAGAAAGAAATTTTTGTTACCCTTGGCCAATGATGTAGAAAAAAAAATACTACTTTATCGATAAGAACTTTTTGTTAACCAACCCAACACCAACATATAAAACTGGTGATTAATATGCCACACATGCCAGGAGGAGGCACCAGAGACCTGCCGAAACGATTATTCCTAGTCAGGTTTCAAGCACTGGAATGGTTTGAAATGCCAGTCCCATAAAAGGGTTAAAGCAGTGATCAAAAATTGATGAATAAGTGTCCTGAAACCTCCCTCTTGAAGGAATTCAAGTCATAGGAAAGTGGAAATACAGAAGCAGAAGCAGAAGGGAGTTCCAGAGTTTACCAGAGAAAGGGATAAATGATTGAGAATACTGGTTAACTCTTGCATTAGAGAGGTGAACAGAATAGGGGTGAGAGAAAGAAGAAAGTCTTGTGCAGCGAGGCCGCGGAAGGAGGGGAGGCATGCAGTTAGCAGGATCAGAAAAGCAGTTAGCATGAAAATAGCGGTAGAAGACAGCTAGATATGCAACATTGCGGCGGTAAGAGAGAGGATGAAGACAGTCAGTTAGAGGAGAGGAGTTGATGATACGAAAAGTTTTTCATTCCACCCTGTCTAGAAGAGCAGTATGAATGGAACCCCCCCAGACATGTGAAGCATACTCCATACATGGACGGATAAGGCCCTTGTACAGAGTTAGCAGCCGGGGGGTGAGAAAAACCGGCGGAGACGTCTCAGAACACCTAACTTCATAGAAGCTGTTTTAGCTAGAGATGAGATGTGAAGTTTCCAGTTCAGATTATAAGTAAAGGACAGACCGAGGATGTTCAGTGTAGAAGAGGGGGACAGTTAAGTGTCATTGAAGAAGAGGGGATAGTTGTCTGGAAGGTTGTGTCGAGTTGATAGATGGAGGAATTGAGTTTTTGAGGCATTGAACAATACCAAGTTTGCTCTGCCCCAATTAGAAATTTTAGAAAGATCAGAAGTCAAGCATTCTGTGGCTTCCAGTTCACTGTTGTTGTCCCAGCCCAGGATGACAATATAGCCCTCACTTTCTTCTTTATTGAGTAGCATGAACTGCAAGTTTAAATTACAATACTGAATTAATCAAATAAATAAACAAGTAGGTGCAACGCAATTGATAAATAAATTTTGGCTGGCACTTTGCACGTATAACATTAAGCAATGCACATAAGTATAATTACACAAATTCAGTAAAATCACACATTTTTTTTATTGCTGAGACTGGGTTTCAAATGGGAAACAACTAAACCAGGCGCAATAATCAAGCAGACATGCTGAAAAACAATTCTTGTCACTCTCAACTTTATCACTTATTATAATCACAAAATTAAGAGTAGTAGGGAAAATGCCATGGGGCTCGCCCATTGTAAAATGGCATGCCATGAGTTCCCCATATCATATTGGAGTCTCATGGCATGCCATTTTACAATAGGCGATCCCAATGGCATTTTTTCGGAGGCCTCAGTGGCAATCCATTTCAGGATGGCGACCCTGGCTGTAAATTAACGTCGGGGGGGGAGGGGATCACTCACGGCGACGTCACCAGGGGCCATGTTAAAGGGCGGGTGGGGGGGAGGGGCGACGGTGACGGCGCTGCTGACGGGAAAAGGTGGGGGCGTGCGTCCTTATCCTTCGGCGGCTATGAAATGACTGAATTAATCAATAATGGTGGGTGGGAAGTAATTGAATGGTAAAGGGGGGAGGGGACCTGAACGCATAAGGTAAGGCAGGCGGTGGGGGTCGCTGACCGCTTGACGTCAGGGTCGCCATCACATGTGCGGCGGTTTGGGGGTCGCTGCTGGCTTGCCACCACGGTCCCCTTCACTCGCGCAGGTCATGGGCGACCAGGGTGGTGAGTCTTGCCATCACGTGCTCCCTCCGACATCTCAGTACGTTCCAATGTCTCCCACCACTCGATGGTTAAGATTGGCCACGCTTTACCGTTATTAAACTCCAGCCTGTTGACGTATATATGACATGAAAAGGTGAAGTTTAAAGTCAGTCTGTTAGTTGAAAAGGCATAAAAAACATGTCGTTCAGAGATAGTGACGATATTTACGTATACCTATCTTCTCTTGCAGGTGGTAGGTCATTTCCCATAAACACAACAACAGAATTTGAAAACAGAATCTTACCCATTCATTTATACACCGATGGGATTATGAAGTCAGCCTGTGTAATATCTTATTCCCTAAATATTTCTGCTACATTAAGGAAGGGGATCCAAATTCCAGCATATCGTTTTATGGCCAGGTTAAGCAGTCCGAGTTTGATGTTTATGTATATAAAATGTATACTTATCTACCGGAAAGGAATATCATCTCCAATTTTACCAGTAAGAACACACCGGCCTTAACTAAGGCGATCAATGGACAGATAGTGAGAGAACTTCAAATAATTTTGAAGGAGTCCTTTAAGATCTTTTTCCCATACTCGGAAATTATCTATTACGACCGGGACTTGGAGAGAGTCGTAGTTAACAATGCGATCGTTCCTCCTAATGACGATCGTATTTACAGTGATATACAAATGAAATGACTCAATCTTTGCAAGTTTGAAGTCTGAGTACATCTTCCTGTACAAGTTCACACTCGATCAAGCAGAGCAGTGACGTAGAACACACATGTCGGGAAGCGTCACAAGCCAACGTCCCACGCAGAGGTGGGGGAAGAGGTGAGGAAAAAATAAAATCTACTACAAATAAATCAATAAATATCATACCACCGCCACAACTACTAGCTACTACTAATATTCTTTTTTTTAAGACTCGCCACAGCCGGGTCCGAGTGGATTATCGGAGAATGTATTAAATTCTTTCGAGACTTCAAGTTCCCTGCTACCTACACAAGGTAGATATCAATTTAATAATAATAATAACAATGATAATAATAATAATAATAATAATAATAATAATAATAATAATAATAATAATAATAATAATGATAAACTGTCGCTGTTACTTCTATTTTTTCCCCCAGACACGCCACAAGCAGAAGCAGGCTACGATGAGTGCGGGACGCCGAAATAACCGTGCTTAATTGATTCGAGGGAAAATTTTATGAGGAGCTTCACCAGACATCAATATGACATACCTGATCATGTAAGCAGAGATCCACTCGGTCTACTTATCGAATACAAGTTCTTTATACGGGAAATTAGATCATATTTTCATGTCACATGGCTCGCTATTCCCTCCCACCCTGAAAATATTTTCACACATTTCTCTGTTAATAGTTAAATTCTATACCTTAGGTGATGATTAACATCGAGTCATTCATATTGCTTTTAGAGCACGACTGATCACCTATCAAGAGATACCTGACCTTGTTGACTTATGGATCCATCACCTGAACAGTCGGTTGGAAACCTTACCAGTGAGACTGAAGGTTTTATCATTTCAAGAATAAATTTTTTTTCATCAACTATTGGTTGCATGTCACGTGCAGTGGCACAGGAGATTATGTTGCATATCCTAGAGGTGTGCTAGGTGGGAATGAAATTTTCAATCCTGATGGCCGACATTCGTCCTGTGTTATTCAGTGTTTGGCGGCATTCAGACTTCATGCCCGAGATGTACCTTGGAAAAGAATTTTAAAAATATAACGGAGACGGCATGGCGGAGAGAAATACATCACGCGCGGAAAAGTAGAGTCCTGTGATTTGGGAGAACTTGAGTCAGTTAGAAAGGTTAAATCGCCTGTCTCTGCATGTCTATACACTGACCAAAAGCGGTGAAATGTACTATTTAACATGAAGAAAAGGCTCGTGTAAGTATAAAACTGTAATCCCACTCATTTTACTGGGCGGGAATTATGTCGCTCATCAAAGACGTGGAGAAGCTGCACCGGCAAATGACGAGAAGCCCTCCCACCATAGAGGGTCATCAGGTTTGCAAAATATTTTTATTTTTTTTATGTAGGAAGGACACTGGCCAAGGGCAACAGAAATCTAAAAAAAAATGCCCACTGAAATGCCAGTCCCATAAAAGGGTCAAAGCAGTGGTCAAAAAATTGATGAATAAGTGTCTTGAAACCTCCCTCTTGAAGGAATTCAGGTCATAGGAAGGTGGAAATATAGAAGCAGGCAGGGAGTTCCAGAGTTTACCAGAGAAAGGGATGAATGATTGAGAATACTGGTTAACTCTTGCATTAGAGAGGTGGACAGAATAGGGGTGAGAGAAGAAGAAGAAAGTCTTGTGCAGCGAGGCCACGGAAGGAGGGGAGGCTTGCAGTTAGCAAGATGAGAAGAGAAGTTAGCATGAAAATGGCGGTAGAAGACAGCTAGATATGCAACATTGCGGCGGTGAGAGAGAGGCTGAAGACAGTCAGTTAGAGGAGAGGAGTTGATGAGATGAAAAGCTTTTGATTCCACCCTGTCTAGAAGAGCAGTATGAGTGGAACCCCCCCAGACATGTGAAGCATACTCCATACATGGACGGATAAGGCCCTTGTACAGAGTTAGCAGCTGGAGGGGGGGTGAGAAAAACTGGCGGAGACGTCTCAGAACACCTAACTTCATAGAAGCTGTTTTAGCTAGAGATGAGATGTGAAGTTTCCAGATTATAAGTAAAGGACAGACCGAGGATGTTCAGTGTAGAAGAGGGGGACAGTTTAGTGTCATTAAAGAAGAGAGGATAGTTGTCTGGAAGGTTGTGTCGAGTTGATAGATGGAAGAATTGAGTTTTTGAGGCATTGAACAATACCAAGTTTGCTCTGCCCCAATCAGAAATTTTAGAAAGATCAGAAGTCAAGCGTTCTGTGGCTTCCTTGCGTGATATGTTTACCTCCTGAAGGGTTGGACATCTATGAAAAGACGTGGAAAAGTGCAGGGTGGTATCATCAGCGTAGGAGTGGATAGGACAAGAAGTTTGGTTTAGAAGATCATTAATGAATAATAAGAAGAGAGTGGGTGACAGGAAAGAACCCTGAGGAACACCACTGTTAATAGATTTAGGAGAAGAACAGTGACCGTCTACCACAGCAGCAATAGAACGGTCAGAATGGAAACTTCAGATGAAGTTACAGAGAGAAGGATAGAAACCGTAGGAGGGTAGTTTGGAAATGAAAGTTTTGTGCCAGACTCTATCAAAAGCTCTTGATATGTCCAAGGCAACAGCAAAAGTTTCACCAAAATCCCTAAAAGAGGATGACCAAGACTCAGTAAGGAAAGCCAGAAGATCACCAGTAGAGCGGCCTTGACGGAACCCAAACTGGCGATCAGATAGAGGGTTGTGAAGTAATAGATGTTTAAGAATCTTCCTGTTGAGGATAGATTCAGAAACTTTAGATAGGCAGGAAATTAAAGCAATAGGATGGTAGTTTCAGGGATTAGAACGGTCACCCTTTTTAGGAACAGGTTGAATGTAGGCAAACTTCCAGCAAGAAGGAAAGGTAGATATTGACAGACAGAGGTGAAAGAGTTTGACTTGGTTAGGTGCAAGCACGGAAGCACAGTTTCGGAGAACAATAGGAGGGACCCCATCCGGTCCATAAGCCTTCCGAGGGTTTAGGCCAGCGAGGACATGGAAAACATCATTGCGAAGAATTCTAATACATGGCATGAAGTAGTCAGAGGGTGGAGGAGAGGGAGGAACAAGCCCAAAATCGTCCAAGGTAGAGTTTTTTGCAAATTTTGTGCGAAGAGTTCAGCTTTAGAAATAGATATGTTAGCAGTGGTGCCATCTGGTTGAAATAGAGGAGGGAAAGAAGAAGAAGCAAAGTTATTGGAGATATTTTTGGCTAGATGCCAGAAATCACGAGGGGAGTTAGATCTTGAAAGGTTTTGACATTTTCTGTTAATGAAGGAGTTTTAGGCTAGTTGGAGAACAGACTTGGCATGGTTCCGAACAGAAATATGAAGTGCATGAGATTCTGGTGATGGAGGGCTTAAGTACCTTTTGTGGGCCACCTCTCTATCATGTATAGCATGAGAACAAGCTGTGTTAAACCAAGGTTTAGAAGGTTTAGGACCAGAAAAAGAGTGAGGAATGTATGCCTCCATGCCAGACGCTATCACCTCTGTTAGGCGCTCAGCACACAAAGACGGGTCTCTGACACGGAAGCAGTAGTCATTCCAAGGAAAATCAGCAAAATACCTCCTCAGGTCCCCTCAACTAGCAGAGGCAAAACGCCAGAGGCACCTTCGCTTAGGGGGATCCTGAGGAGAGATTGGAGTGATAGGACAAGATAAAGATATGAGACTGTGATCGGAGGAGCCCAATGGAGAAGAAAGGGTGACAGCATAAGCAGAAGGATTAGAGGTCAGGAAAAGGTCAAGAATGTTGGGTGTATCTCCAAGACGGTCAGGAATACAAGTAGGGTGTTAAACCAATTGCTCTAGGTCATGGAGGATAGCAAAGTTGTAGACTAGTTCACCAGGATGGTCAGTGAAGGGAGAGGAAAGCCAAAGCTGGTAGTGAACATTGAAGTCTCCAAGAATGGAGATCTCTGCAAAAGGGAAGAGGGGCAGAATGTGCTTAACTTTGGAAGTTAAGTAGTCAAAGAATTTCTTATAGTCAGAGGAATTAGGTGAGAGGTATACAGCACAGATAAATTTAGTATGAGAGTGACTCTGTAGTCGTAGCCAGATGGTGGAAAACTCGGAAGATTTAAGAGCGTGGGCACGAGAGCAGGTTAAGTTATTGCGCACATAAACGCAGCATCCAGCTTTGGATCGAAAATGAGGATAGAGAAAGTAGGAAGGAACAGAAAAGGGTCTACTGTCAGTTGCTTCAGACACCTGAGTTTCAGTGAGGAAAAGAAGATGAAGTTTAGAAGAGGAGAGGTGGTGTTCTACAGATTGAAAATTTGATCTTAGACCGCGAATGTTGCAGAAGTTAGTGAAAAATAAAAGTTGAGGGGGGTGTGAAGACACTTAGAGTCGTCGACAGAAAGGCAGTCCGACCTGGGGACATTTGTGGTCCCCTCCCCAGATGGGGACTCCGAGGCTGGTGTATGAGTCGCCATGATGATATTAAAATTTTTGAGTGAAGGGTGTGTGTGTTATTAGGTGCTTGTAGTTTTGTGTGTAGGAAGAGAGTTGTCTTTAGAGGGCAGGCTGTGACTGCCCCCTTGTGTTGTGAGACACAAAGGGAAACGTTCAGTGAGGTCACAGCTGGGTTTAATGATAAGTTCACAGCACCCCCTGAACAGTGCTTTAGACCTCAATGGGAGTAATTATCGTTTTGGCAGGTGGGGAGGAAGTGGAGTGCTATGACTAGGAAATGAAAACTGGTAAACAGAAAGGATAACTATAGTAGACTTACGTCTCGCATGCTCGCATATGCTCTCTCTCTCTCTCTCTCTCTCTCTCTCTCTCTCTCTCTCTCTCTCTCTCTCTCTCTCTCTCTCTCTCTCTCTCTCTCTCTCTCTCTCACACGACACCGTAATTCTTGGTGACTTTAATGTACCGGAGACTAAGTGGGGTGAATTAATGACCTCACACCATGGATACAACCTACATAATAACTTAAAAGAAAGTTCACGTACTCAATTTCTGCAAAATCCGAGATAACCATGTCCTCGACCTTGTGCTTGCTACAAATGTAGCAAATGTAGAATGTAGAAAATCTGAATGTCGGTGAGGAGTTCAATAATACTGATCACTTGCAATCACCTTCACCATAAACTTCATGGCTAATGAGTCTAATAAATCAAATAAAAAGTCCCTGTCTACAGAAAAACAAATTTTTGTAAACTCAAATGAGGGCTTAACCAAATTTCTTGGAGTCACTTACGTACCACCACAGACATTATTGCTCAATGGATTTTTCACTGATAGATACTTAAATACAATGCAAGAATGTGTAACTATGAAAAATCGTCGTACCGCTCAAAATGTTAAGCCTAAATGGTATAACAAATGAATACCTGAATGTTTTTGTCCCAGACGGGACGCCCATAACATATTAAAATCCTTCAGTAATAACGAAGAACGCACTAGATTCGTGAATTAAGAGGTAGAGCAAAGGGCTTAATCAAACACAGCAAAAGGTACACCGAGTTACGTGTTGGGAATCAAAGTAAGACGAACCCGAGTTAATTTTGTACCTCTATCAGGCAGAAGAGGGAAATTACTTTAACTACTGGACTCATAATTAACGAAAATGGAGATTTTACCAATGACGAAGAGGAAATTGGTAACATTCTAAACACTTTCTTTACTTCAGTATTTACAACAGTAGAACTATGAGATATCCCTACGATGTCAGCAGTCCAAATTAATAACAACGATGTCCTAAGTAGCATCAGCATAAGAGAAAACGACGTATCAAAATGTATCGACATAGTGAACAAATAAGCAAGTCACCCGGGCCAGACACGATCTCAACCCGCATCTTAAAAGAAGTGAAACCTTAATTAGTTAAACAGTGACCGTATTGCTCAATAAATTCCTGCAGTCTGGAACAATGCCTGATGAATGGAAGCTTGCTAACGCAACTCCGATAAAAAAAAATAAAGAAAAAATAAAGAAAGAAAAATTTAACATGCAATTACAGTCAAGTAAGACTAATGCAAAATGCCTAAAACACTTAGAAATAAACTCGTTAATCACTTACAATAAAAGAAAAAAAAGAAAAAAATGCTCAACACGATTTCCACAACAAACGTTCTTGTTTGACAAACCTCTTAGATTTGTTCTATGATATTCTGACCCAATATGACGAGAGTAAATCGGTTGATATAATTTATTTTGATTTTATAAAGGCCTTCAAAACTGCTTCATAAATGTTTACTGTTCACATGGTAGAAAAGGCGATATGTTGAGATGATTAGAAAACTGGCTAACCAACAAAGAGTAGTAATATATAAAAAAGCATCCAAATGAACTAACGTAACTAGTGGGAAGCCACAGGTCTTAGGACCTGTTCTCTTCCTTGTTTATGTAAACGACATAGATGAGGGTGTTAACAGTATAATATCGAAGTTTGCTAATGACATCAAAATAGCGAATTCCGTAGTCTCTAACGAACAAGTAACAGAAATGCAGAAAAATCTAGACGAGTTGTCAAAGTGGGCGCAAACCTGGCAAAGGAGTTTTAATGCAGATAAGCGCAAAGTGCTTCACGTAGGGTATCGAAAAGAGAAAGCAAAGTATATTTTAAATGGTACCCAACTTAAAAGTGTTGACAGCGAAATTTATTTAGGAGTAACAATATCGAGTAAACCTAGCCACCAATGTTCAAAAGTCGTAATGAAAGCGAATAAAATAATTGAATCGGGGATCTTTGGAATATAAATCTAAGAATACAATCTTTACTTTTTATAACTATTTAGTACGTCCACTTTTGGAATATTGCGTTCAAGCATGGTGCCCTATAAGCAGAAAGACATAGATAAATTAGAAAGAGTTCAGCGTAGATTAACTAAAATTATACCAACCCTAAGAAACAAATCATACGAAAAGTGTCTTAAAGATCCATTCCCATTAAAACAAAGACTACGAGGCGACTTAATTCAGTTGTTTATAATCATCAAAGTTATTGATAACATGGATTGCAGTAAATCTTTCAACTCATGAATCAAAAAAAATATAATTTTTCTATGATGCAGTTCATCTATGGAGTGGGCTTCCTCGAGACGTGATAGATTGCAACGCCGAAGACTCTTTTAAACGCTTTGACAAATATTATGCCTCCAATCCGCGGCTAACAGCGTATGTTTGTGAGATTAACTTCCTTGCCTTTAGGTTGTATGTGTAGGATGGGTCCGGCTTGAGAGATTACTGAAACAGTAGGCTATATTCTAGTGAAGGATACAAGAACAGCATGGGTGCTCATAGGACACAATGACAGGAGGAGCGGCGCTTCACTGATTCGAGTTGCTATGGCAATGAGGCTGCCATGCAGCGCCCGCTAGTTAAACTAAACTAAACTAAACTAAACTAACCCACACCTTCTTTCCCCCCTACACGTTCATAGCAAGTCTTGAGCGGACTGTTTCTGCTTGATACGTTCCGAGCGGCAAGGGGCTGAATCTTTTACCTGCCCGTTCGGACTCTGGGGGGGCTGTCGGTGTAGAAGTGCACAGGACGAAGGAAACGTCGGTTACGCCACGAGACACACAACACGCGACTTGCCAATCCTCATAATGGTGCCAATCTTGTCCGAATGCAGAGATGTTGGATTTTGAATACGGACTTGCTCGTTGATCTTCAGTTTGAGAAAGGGGTGGGCATGTGCGCTGTAGCTCCTCTTGACATCTTGTGTACGTTTGGCAGCTCGTCGGTCGCACAGTTCTGTCTGGGTTTGCCACTTCTCCAAGAAGGACTGTGGGTGTGCTGGGACGCAGGAACGTAGATGGCGTCTGTACAACACTTGAGCTGTAGAATGGCTGTAGAATAACCCCGATTGAAGTCCTCATAGTTGATGTTCCTCGATGGGACCACCTTCAGAATCAAATGTTTTATTGACCTAACTGCGGCCTCGGTGTGACCGGTGTGACCGTTGGACTGCGGGTAGTGCGGTGAGGGCATGTCTGTCTCTCCAACGTTCAAGAAAACTGGGAAGTCTTGTGGCTCGTAATCTCTTCGATCCTTGCTTGATCCTCCGTCGGTCCTGAGACAAACTGGAACTCCCATGTCCCTGAAGTAGTGTGAAAACTTGTGGATGGTGACGGCGGACGTTGTGTCGTTGCCACATGGTAGCACAACGGGCCAGCCTGAGAGACGGTCTGCTATGACAAGCAACGACTTCCCAGTTACAGCGAAAAAATCCAGCGAAACGAATTCAAGTGATGTGGTAGGGTTGTCATTGCAGAACAATATTTCCTGTGGCTAGCTGTGGTGCATACCTTGACAGTGCTCGCGTGCTTGAACGGTATTAAATCAGTATTAACAATATCAGAGTTGATACCCGGCCAATAGACAGCCTAACCTGCTCAACTCTTGGTGAGCTCAGCTTCTCGATGGCCGTCGTGGAGGCGAGTTAAAACATTGCGGTGTAGAGCAGCTGGTATGATGACACGTGCTCCATGGAGAACAAGGTCACCATCATAATAAAGGTCCTCGTGTAGCTTTCAATAAGGGAGGAGTATCGGGTTAAGGTCATAGCTATTTCGAGGAAAACTGTGCTCCAGGAGCCTGATGTATGAAGGGTCACAACAAGCTGTGATTTGTAGTTCTTCGATTGCCATATCGCCGTTGGAGGAATGTTTCGAACTTTATATGAAGACGAGGGATTGGATGGCTTGTAGGGTCACAACCGCGTTGATGGACGAGCAGGTCTCGGTGCTCTACAGTTCATTC
This sequence comes from Scylla paramamosain, assembly GCF_035594125.1. Lineage (NCBI taxonomy): Eukaryota > Metazoa > Arthropoda > Malacostraca > Decapoda > Portunidae > Scylla > Scylla paramamosain. Next base: position 1,890,471 of record NC_087170.1, on the reverse strand, counting down.
TCCATGGCAGGGTGGTCAACGGGCGAACGGGACAAAGCATAAGGGATACAGAGATGCTTACCCGCGCGCCAAACTGTTGTGAAGAGGTACACCGAGAGCTTCTCTTTCAGGAGCTGGAGGCGGCGATTCTCGATTCTCTGCAGCAGCCCTGGTCTTGACATGGCTCCGGAGTTCCTTAAATTTCCTAATGACCTCTTCTGCTATTCTTCCAACTTTGTTGATATCATTAACCTCTTCCCAATCCTTGTTTTTTTTTTTTTTTCAGCGGTTATCCTGTTATCAAGTCGTCCTAGGATCACCTCAGTTTGCCTCTCCACTTCTTCAACCAACCTTAAAGTTTCTTTGTTGGTGAAGCGTGGCCTTATCGTTCTCTTTGGAGCTTCAGCCATTATAGATTGTACTGCTGCCTGATGCTCCTAGAAAGGCACAGGAGAGGCGAAGGATAGTGAATTGCTGTGAGGAGAAGAGTCTGGGCAGATTGAATGATTTGATGCTCCGGAGAGAGCGGAGAGTAGGTAGCGAAGTGCAGCGCGGTGGGAACGGAAACGCTGGCAGTGGAGCTGGAAGTGGTCCATGGTCTCAGAGGAACAGCCCTAAACGAGGGGCAGAAGGGATTGCTTTATCAATGTTTCTAAACAATGTCACGTGACTCCCTTATGTGGTGCGATTTTTGCTGTCCACCGCATCCCGACTCTACACCTCCTCCACCAAGGTTAAGACCTCGGTGTCGGTGAATTATTGTCTCCTTGTGTTCTTAGGAGGTTCACTAGCCATGATGAAAGCATTGTGAGGACTGTTGAGTGTGGTGAGTGGCGGCTGTGGGTACGTGACTCTGTATCAAAGTTTGTAAAAAATGCCATATGACCTCCTCAGCGATAACACAAAGCCTCCCTAAGTGTCAAGACACTTAGGGTCGATACCCCTCAACATTTTTCTTCATTAACTCCTGCAACATTCGCGGTCTTAGATCTAATTTTCAATCTGTAAAACACCACCTCTTCTCTACCAAACCTCATCTTTTTCTCACTGAAACACTGGCAAGTGACAGTAACCCCTTACTCTTACTCCTCTAACTTTCTCTATTCTCTTTTTTAATTCGAAGCTGGATGTTGCGCCTATGTGCGCAGCGATTTAACCTGTTCTCGTGCCCACGCTCTTGAATCTTCCGAGTTTTCTACCATTTGGCTACGACTACTAAATTTATCTGTGCTGTATGCCTCTCACCCAACTCCTCTGACTATAAGAAATTTTTTTGACTGCTTAGCTTCCAAAGCGGAGCACATTCTTCCTCTCTTCTCTTTTGCAGACATCTCCATTCTTGGAGACTTCAGTGTTCACCACCAGCTTTTGCTTTCCTCTCCCTTCACTGACCATCCTGGTGAACTAACTTTTAACTTTAACTCTACTATCTACAGCAACTCATGCAACACCCTTCTCATATTCCTGACCGTCTCGGAGATACGCTCAACATTCTTGACCTCTAATCCTTCTGCTGATGCTGTTACTCTGTCTTCTCAGTTGGGCTCCTCTGATCACAATTTCATAACTGCATCTTGTCCTATCGCTCCAATCTCTCCTCAGGATCTCCCTAAACGGAGGTGCCTCTTGCCTTTTGCCTCTGCTAGTTAGAGTAATCAATAAATGACATTATTTCAGAAAGCTGTTTCAACAATAAACAAATAAAAACAAAATTAAATTAAATTCCACTGGTTTGAAAGTGTATTAATCCCATGCCATATGATCTGATCCATGAATCTGACAAATCATAATTCTGAAGTGAAGTACGATCATAGGGAGTCATAATTAGGTGCCACAAGCATGGCCTTCAGTGCCCACATACCCACCTCCTCCCACACTATTTGTTTTCGTACATTCATGCCAGGTTCAGGTTTCCTTCCCTTCAATCCCTATTTCACTTAGTATGATAAGTAATGTTGCAAATTAACAACAAACTTCTTGATTCATGGTTTTGTTTCACTTCAGACACACCGTAGGTCATGCTTCACTTCAAGTCTGTTGCAATATTTCGTTTTAATGTGTAGTTGAGAGAATGCAGCCTCACAGGAATAAGTTAATGAAAATGGTATGTGTCGAAAAGTCATTTGTCTATGTAGTTTACCTATTTGTACTGAACCTGTAATTTCCCTCCACTGGCTACCTACTTGCAAAATTCCTTTGGTGTTTTGCAGGTAGGTATATATATATATATATATATATATATATATATATATATATATATATATATATATATATATATATATATATATATATATATATATATATATATATATATATATATATATACTCAGATGATGGCCCCCTACACTCTGCTACATGTCCGTCAGTTTGGGAACCACTGCTTTAGACATATCAAAAGCTTTTGATAGAGTCTTGCACAAAGCTTTGATTTCTAAATTACCCTCCTACAGCTTTTATCCTTTTCATCTCAAGTTTCCTTTCTGACCGTTATATTGGTGCTGTGGTAGACGGTCACTGTTCTTCTCCTAAATCTATTAACAGTGGTGTTCCAAAGGGTTCTGTCTTCTCACCACTCTCTTCCTATTATTCATCAATGATATTCTAAAGCAAACTTCTTGCCCTATCCACTCCTACGCTGATGAAACTACCCTGCAGTTTTCTTGTCTTTTCAAAGACCCTTCAGGAAGTAAACAGTTCACGCAGGGAAGCCACATCACGCCTGACTTCTGATCTTTCTAAAGTTTCTGATTGGGACAGAGCAAATCTAATTTTGTCCAATGCCTCAAAAACTCAATTCCTCCACCTTTCAACTCGACACATCCTTCCTTCCTTCTTCTGTAACACTCGGCTGTCTCCCTCTTCTACACTGAACATTCTCGGTCTGTCCTTAACTTATAATCTGAAGTGGAAACTTCACATCTGAACTCTAAACATGAAGGTAAGTGTTCCATGAAGTTAGGTTTTATGAGCCGTCTCCGTCAGTTTTTCTCACCCCCCAGCTGCTAACTCTGCACAGGTGCCTTATCCGTTTGGAGTATGCTTCACATGTTTGGCGGGGTCCCACTCATACCACTCTTCTAGAGAATGTGGAATCAAAAGCTTTTCGTCTCATCAACGAAGTACGACTGTCTTTAGCCTCTTTCTCATCGCCGCAATGTTGCATCTCTTGCTATCTTCTACTGCTATTTCCATACTAACTGCTTTTTTCCTCTTGTTAACAGCATGCCTTCCCTCCTCCCATGGCCTAGCTGCACAAGACTTTCCTCTTTCTCTTATCCCCTATTATGTCCACCTCTCTAATGCATGAGTTAACCAGCATTCTCAATCAGTCGTCCATTTCTCTGGTAAACTCTGGAACTCCATGCCTGCTTCTGTATTTTTATTTTCCTATGACTTGAATTTTTTCAAGTGGGAGGTTTGAAGACTTCAGTTTTTGACTGCCGCTGTGGTCCCTATTCGGTACCGGCATCTCAGTGTTTTTTTTTTTCTTTTAATGGATTTTTTGTTGCCCTTGGCCAGTGTCCCTTCTACATGAAATAAATAGTACCCCCGACCCTCGCATTATTTCCTACTAGGTCATACTACGTGCGTTCTGTTATGCTGCTGTTTTCAGCTTTGACTGCTGTAATTCCTGCTTCTTCAAACGCCTGCTACTGTCGCCACTCAACATGCCTTCTCTCCTTAGAGTATGCGAAGCCTGTCAATGCAAGTCTGTTGCTCAATATTTTTGGGAACTCCTCATCCGCCAGGTTGTGTCACATGCAATGCAAGATCGAGAGGCTGCATGAAAAGTTTGAGGAGAAGTGTAAGAAGTACGACAATCTCGCCCGGCAGCTCGAATTACTAAAGGACTTTGTTTCTTCTAACATTGGTTGTTCTCTTCCAAACGGTGTTTCCGCCATCCCCGCCAGACCTTCCGTCACCATTACCGCCACCTCTGCCAGGCCCGCCTTACTGCGTCTCCCTGCGCATGTAGAAATACCTTTCACTGTAGTTAGGATTCGTGCCACCCCCATTAATAATAAGAATGTTTTTCCCATTTATACCTAGAGCATAAGGTCCTCGAAACAAGATTGGTTGGTGGCTGTATTTAAAGGCCAGGGCTCGTGAGTCAGGAAAACGTCTGTGGATGCCTGGTAGATTCCTAGATCACATGACGGCAGCATGTGATGAGGCAGTCAGCGGAGTGGATAATAATACCCTTTTTGTTATCCACGCAGGTATTAATGACGTTGAGAACACCAGATCCGAGGAGCTGATGGAGAAATAAGAGAGGATGATTCAGCAGTACAAGACTAAATCTCAAAATATCAGTTTCAGGCATCCTCACCTGGGTCAGAGCACCGAATATTTTCTATGATAGAGCCTTTAATACTATCTCCCGACTAAGATCTCTTTGCACCGATGAAGGTGTTAACTTCGTGAACTTCAGGGACGACTTCTATAATAAACCATTCCTATTCCAGGAAGATGGTTAACACCTCAACGGAATGGGAGCACCACGGTTAAGCAGGCTACTAAGTAACAAAGTTTCTAGTTTCAGACTATAAAAAGTCCAGCAGGATCGCGCAGCCTCATCAATGTAGAAGACTCCGCCCCACCTACTCACAATAAACTTTTCCTGTGTTTCCTATGTGAACGCTCGTAGCTTACGTAACAAGTTTTAAGAGGAAATAACATTCACAGAAAACTACGATATAATCTGAGTAACACAGTCATGATTAAAAGTAGAAGTCACAGACTATTTAGCTGAAGATAAAATTCCTGGTTACTTAACATTTTCATTGAAAAAAGTCAAATAAATAAAAATGGAAGCGGCATTTTATTCTGCATGAAAACCAGTCTCAACCCAGTTCTATTATCAAAATTCCTTATTGCAAAAGTAGACGCTCAATTTATAATATTAAGAAAATAATAATAGTTATGGGACAAAACTAGCAATAGCTCTTCTGTACAGACCTCCTCCAGCCCAGCCAGTCCAAATCGACAGCGACATTTTCCATCAAATTAGCGGGATAAGTGACACATGCGACGCAGTAATCCTTGGTGACTTTGATTTATCAGTGACGAAATGGGTCGAACCACTCCTCACGGCACGGGTACGATCTGTATAATAGCTTAAAAATAAGTTTACTTACTCATTTTGTACAAAACCAAACATGTGATAACCATTTCCGCGGCCTCGTACTTGCTACTAAAGATGAATTAGTAGAGAATCTCAATGTCAGCGAAGAGTTGAGTAATAGCGACCACCACACAATCATCTTTATTATAAACTTCATGGGAAACGAGTCAAATAAAAGAAAAGGAACAGTCCCTGACTACAGAAAAGCAAATTTTTATAAACGCACTGTTATGCACTTTCGTCACCCACCGAACAACCGCGTTCACAGAAGCTTTTCCAAAAACAAACAGGAAACATAGTTGGTGTCACGAAGCACACGAAAATACTTCCGGTGTCTACAGCTGAACTGACCTCTCTCTCTCTCTCTCTCTCTCTCTCTCTCTCTCTCTCTCTCTCTCTCTCTCTCTCTCTCTCTCTCTCTTCCTAGTGGAAACAACCTTGTCGTGGTTGGGCGGCTTACGCATCCCTATGATCTGTCGAGCGAAGCTAGAGGGGGCTTCAGTCACTGCTCCGCCATATTTAGGGGGAAAGGGCTACCCATTCTATTAAGGTCGTCAGTGAAGGACCAGACTAAATGGCTCCCAAAGCTAAGTATTCCCAAAGCCAGTATGGGTCAATAGTGCCGTTCACCGGAGGGGCCATATTTTGTGTTGGATGCTTGAGGGGTGTCTGGGCTGGGATGCGTTGTGGGGGAAGGTCCTAGCTCCGTCGTGGACAAACTTTCGAGTCATGAGAGGCCACTTTTCAAAACGAGTGGCCCACATGGGGACGAGGTACCCCGTTCACAGTGGCTAGCGGTCGCTCTATTCCTTTTCCCAGTAGTTTCCCTTAGTCCCTGGATCCATTTTTTTTTTCTATAGTATCCGTATGGGTAAATATAAAAACACCCCTGATCTTTGAGGGGCGATCGACCAGGCCCTCGAGACGTCATCCTCTCATTGTGATGTTGTGCATGCGGGGGCTCGTACTCCCCCTGCTGTTGCTTCCTATGGTGGAAAACACCTTGAGTCGGTTGATGAGTCCCGTCTTGACACCCTCATGATCATTAATGTCCATGCATCCATGTCATACCTTCCTATTCACTCAGTTCTAGCTAGCCTTTCGTAACAGTTCTCCTTATCCGTCTCAAATATGACAGCGATTGTTTCTGTAATCAGTGTTATGTGACATTTACATCAGACATTGTTGCTAAATATGTTCTTGAGTCATTAAATTATCTGCGTTTTGCGTTTATCAACTTAACTGCTGAGGTCATTTAATCAAGCAATTTAGCTAACAGCGAGAATTGTTATTGTCCTAATTATTTTCCTCCACTGCATTTTCACAAATTACATCGTACAAAAAGCGTGTGTGTGTGTGTTTGTGTGACTCCTGCCTCTAGCCTCTGTGACGGCTGTGTCGGTGGGCGTGCCTTAGTATCGGAGTCGACTGTTATTTTCTCGATAATCTTCACTCACAACATCCTTGTGCAAGTGGGTTATCAAAGTTAGTCTGGCGTGTTGCGTTCTATTTAGAAAAATAGATTGTCTTGCAGCTCAACAACAGCGCACTTCTATACTAGTCAATGACACGACTAAGATTATTAGCAAAGTTATTAAGACTCTTGTGTCTAGGTCAGAGTCTATGTCTTTGAGTAACTCGTGACAGAGCGACACGGGTTGTGAGTCTGTAATATCTTGGTGACTGGCTGCTACTGACGCTAAAAGTGACTTGAGGATTGTCCGAGAGGTGCCTAGCCATACGTCATAGATTTCATAGCCAATAATATCAAGCAAAATGAATGACGTTTTAATCTCCACCCAATGGGAGGTAAACCTTTAACAAGCTGAAGGGCATAAAACAAACCGGCTGTTTATAGTTAAGCTTGACTGTTATCAATTCAACGTCCTGTTCACCTCTTGCACAATTCTTCTAATGCTGGCGTTAGATTATCTAACGCGTATTTAATTCTACTCCTATATCTATTCTTTTCTTCATGCAAAGTAGTGCCTATTATAATAAAGTAGTGCACGCCGCCATGGATTCCCAACCACAAACGACTCCCAAGACTTTTAAGCCCCCACAGACACATACTAATGATTCTCCTACGCTTCCTCCTCAGTCCCAACAGAAATGTTGGTCCATACACTCAACGGCTGTGCTCCCTAGAAAGATTCCTGTTGGAACATCAGATGTCCCTCAGCCAGACATAATCAAAGTGCTTCGACCATTTCTAATATGGATGTAGAGGGTTTCTCTGCCCATCTTCCAAATAAGTCCTCCTCCAAAAGCGAAAACAATACGTCTCTGTCGAGGAATCCTCCTCCTCTATTCAGGAATTTCGGAAACTCGTTTGCCGGTAGCTATGCCCACACCAGGTTAGCAAAGGGAAGCTTCTCTTTTGGGCTTCCATGAAAACCCCTTAAAATAGTCAAATTCGAGATTCTGCAATGGAATTGTTACGGTTTGCATGCCTCCCGGGAGGAACAACGATTCTTGATCTCTAGGTTATCTCCTGTTTGTATTTGTTTGCAAGAGACAATGGTTGGAGAACCTACTCACTTTAGTCCTTCTGTGTATCTTGCTCTTTTCTCCACTCCTATTCCAGGTCAGGGCCACCATGATGACACTGCCGTCTTTATTCGCACATATATTTTATTAACCTGCAGATTCACTCGCCACTGCAAGTTGTTGCTATTAAAGTTTTTATAAATGAATTTTATACATTCTGCAACTTATATTCTAGGTTCCTATTGAAAGTAATAAACTTCAAAACTTTTTAAATGCTCTTCCTTCCTCTCTTCTTTTATTGGATGACTTCAATGGCCACCATCCTTTGTGGGATGATGACACTGCCAACTCTCGTGGTCTTTTACTTGCTTCTTCTATCGAAGAGTCAGGACTAGAGATTTTAAACTCTGGAGACATTACCCAATTCCATAGTCAAACCAGTACCTTTACAACAATAGATCTTTCTCTCTGTACCTCTAATTATTTTCTTGATTTTAACTGGTGTGTTTTACCGAACTTATATGAAAGAGATCACATCCCAGGTTTATTAGAGTCAACTGATTCTTCATCATAGTCACGTCCTCCCAATGGCGTCTAGATAAGGCGGACTGGCACCTATTCACAGAACTCAGCGCCCCTGCTCTCTCAGTACATGCGATAGGAGTTAGTGATGAGACAGTAACATACTTCACTGATGTATTGCACTCCGTTACTCTTCAATTTGTCCCTAAGACCTCTAGTAGGTTTTCTAAACATCCTGTTCCCTGATGGAATGCAAATTGTCCAACTGTCACTCTCGCTTTCGATCATATCGTAGGGACGTCCAGTGCTTGGAAGCCTTTCTACAAGCGCATTCCCGTGCGCGTCGCACCTTAAAGATTGCTCGGCGGAAGTCTTGGAAGATTTATGTCTCTTCCATCACTGTGCGCCCTCCATTCACCGAGGTCTTCAGCAGAGTCTGCAAAATATCTGGGAATTACTCTGCACCTCCCCACCTCTGCATGGCTTCGTCCCTGTGCCATGATTCACACAGGTCCAGATGACATCCTATATTCCATTCCTATATATACTTCACCTCCATAACTTTATTTGGAATACCGATTGAGGGTATAGACAACTCTACTCTGAAGCGATCAAGTCCAACTTCTTTCTATATTCGAGTTGACTCAGATGAACCTGGTCATTCGAGCATACAGCAACACAACAACAACCACGCCAAGAAGCATCCCCGGACTGCCGCTGATACACCGGACAGCCCAGATCAGAGAGTCCTTCTCCTCCTCCTCCCGACGCCACTGGTGGGTTAAACCAGACACATCGCCACGCCGCCCACGCCCATCACATGCTAACGGTCTCCACTGTGCCCCCTGATGAAACGGACGCCAAGTGCTAAGCCACGACACGGAGGATGGCTATATTGCTGGCACTAGTTCAGCCAATCAGCGCTAAGATCACGTGCCGAGCTAACCAATTACGGGCTCCTGCTAGTTGTACTTCGTTGAAAATACAGGCATGGCTGTAAACAGCCTTCAAGACACTCATCTACTGACACTCAGCAGCATCCGTTTAACATATAAGGACTCATCTCCAAAAAGCCTTACAGCAGAGTTCTTAGACACTAAACAGAGTTTCAAAAAGTGTCTTGAGTTGGGATTCACAGAGGTATGGTTAACGAAAAAAAACTCATTGACATTATATGACAAACATAAATGACCCAGAATGATTGAATAATTGATGTTATCGCGCCGCAACATCGCGATCATATGACGCTGCTACAAAACTTTAAAAAAGAAAAGTTCGCAGGTTATCTTTTTTTATATATAGAAACAATATTATGGTATGGTAAAATGTTTAAAAATCACTAAATAAGTAAAAAAAAAAAAAATAGAACGAACCAAGTACAACTGGAGGATTTTCTTTTCTGTTAATTGTTTCTGTTTCTCTTAAGTAAGAATGAAATGACCCTACCGACCCAGGGAACTGTGTCTGACGTTGTTCGTTCCGTACCAAAGACACTGATTCCACTGACTCAGATATCTGGCGTTGCTCGTTATGTGCCCAAGATAATAATCCAACTGACCCACATATCTGACGTTGTTAGTTACGTGGCCAAGACACTAACTCCACTGACCCAGTCTCCAAGACACAGCATTGTTCGTTATGTGTATTCTTCACCTGTCTGCATGCTCTCTCAGTGCAAAGATAAACTTCTGCCCAATACTATATTACTTATAAAATAAATAGTGGAACAGTTAAAAAAAAGGTAATCTATAATTTCTTTGAAAGACCAGCCTTCCTCACAAATAAAACCTCATGTCCCAGGGAGAGATCCCTCTTTCCATATATCAACGACATCTAGAAAGTCCAATCTTCATCGCGACAGCGGAAAAAGATATCGCTCCCGCAACTCCACCAGGGTGGGACACTGTACTAAAAAGTGTCTTACTTTAAGGGGAACAAGCAGTCATCACAAAATGGTCCTGTTTCCCGCGACATAGATAAAATTAGGGGAGGGAGAGAAGAAATAAAATGCTCCAGGACAAACAACACACTACGGGAGTCACTATAAAGAGTAAATCTTGAAGCCGGAAAGGTAAAAACTATTTCTAGCGAAAGAATAAAGTCAGATAACTCTGCCATAAAAACAGAAGCAACTGTCGGAAGCTTACCGCCTCGACAGAAGAAAGGGAGTATAGCATTATATCCCACTCCTACATCAATTTTTTAGCCATCTGTGTAGACAGGGACGAAGTCAGTGTGTGTCAAAGAGTGTTCCAAAAAAAAAAAGCTAGTTTTTCGTTTTTTTTTTTTTTTTTTTTTTTTTTTATATATCATTAAGCACAGGAGGGCAGATCTATACTCGCGAAAACTGCCAGTACCTGACCCTTGGAAGGTGATGAAGGCAAACGGAGATGGAGGGTACATCAAATTAGGTTATGGCATATAACCTAATTGGCATATAACCTAACGTGCATCATGAAAAACTGTTGAACAAGTGACAGAATCAGAAAGCCGATGGATTCGATATCAGCACCTCATTACTATTGATTGACGACGTATGTTCAATTGGGGATGATATGAACGTACTTGTTACAAAACGAACACCAACATGCGAAGCCGAGCCTCTGTAGCAGAAAAATAAATTTTACAACCATATTCCAGTTTAAATAGAATAAGTGCCTGGTGCAAAAGGAGGAGTGTCTGTCTGTTCACACCTCAAGAGGTATGAGCCAGTAGACTCAGGAGTGACAAGGCCTTCATACGTGCAGTTTTGATATATTTGAAATGAGGCACCCAGGTGAGCCGTCTGTCAAACATAAGACCCAGAAAGCGGATATCTTATACATATGAAATTCTTCTATAGTATAAATACAAGTATGGGTCAGAGTGAACACCATGGAGACGGCAAATATGCATAGCAACAGTTTTCGAAGTTGAGAAGCGAAAACCTTGTATCTCAGTCCACCAGGAAGTTCTATTAAATGCTTATTGGAACATTCTTTCAATTAGTGGCATTCATGCTGCTGAAAAGGAAATTGACAAGTCGTTTATATATAAACATCCACGGGGAAGTGGGTGAGGTGCTGAATACTTCCCAGATATCTTGCGGACTCTGTTGAAGACCTCGGTGAGTGAAGTGCGAATTGTGATGGAAGAGAGATAGCTCTTCCAAGACTTCTGCCGAACTCTCTTTAAGGTGCAATGCGCGGGCACGCGCTTGTCGAAAAACCTCCAAGCAGTGGGCGTCCCCTCGATGCCATCGAATACGAGAAAATGGAACACGCTTTTCGCGAATGTCACCTATACAATCTGCTTTCTATCAAAGAACAGGACTTTTAGGAAACTGACCAGAGGTCTTAGAGACAGACTGAAGAGCAGCAAGTGCAAGACATCAGTGAAGTATGTTGCAGCCTCATCACAATTTTCTATCTAATCTAATGAGAGAGCAGAGTGACTGAGTTCTGTGAATAGCTACCAATTCGCCTTACCTAGACGCCATCGGGGAGGACGTGACTGTGGTGCAGAATCGCCAATAAACGTTTGGGAAATGATCGCTTCTATATAAATCTAATAACGTTTTCCAGTTCAAATCAAGAAAGTAATGCAGAGAGAAAGATCTAATGTTGTCTAAGTACCGGTTTGACTATGGAAATGGGTCACGTACCTAAAATATAAAATCTCTAATCCTGTCTTCTGGATGAAAAAAAAAAGCTAGTATAAAACCATGAGGGTTGACAGCGTCATCCCACAAAGGATGCGACTATTGAAGTATCCCCAGAAAAGAAGAGAAGGAAGAGTATTTTTCGAGCTTTGGCCGGCACACTCGAACGGGAAGTAACTCAACTCCAGCGTTTTTTTTTTTTTTCGTTAATCAGGAGGGAGGAAAGGGGTGCAAGGACGAAATGGAGGACAAATTAGTTAAATATAGAAAGGTAACTAGCTCAGAAAAGGGGAGGAATAGCTTGAATATTTATTACACAAATGGCAGAAGTATTTTGAATAAAATAGACTTGCTTGGAGGAATGGCGTATGTGGAGGACCTGGATATCATTGCTTTAACAAAAACTTGTTTAGATATGTCAGGAAAAGTATTTAATCCAGAGGTTAAGATAAATGATTGTACACTAATCTATAAACACAAGGAGAGAAGGAGGCGCCGCGCTATGAGTTACGGACACATTACGATGTTGTATTAATAATAAAATTAAAACAGATACCAAAACAGAGTCGATATGGGTAGATATTAAAGATGAATCACAGTCAGTAGTAGTGGGATTAGTGTACAGGCCACCAAACAGTACAAAGGAAATGAACACCTCATTTATAGCTGGAAAAAAGGAAAGGAGGCAGTAGGGACCTGCTGAAATGATAATTACTCCCAGTAAGGTCCAAAGCACTGGATCAAGGGGTGCTGTGAACTTATCATTAAACCCTGCTGTGGCCTCACTGAACGTTTCCCTTTGTCCTTCTCATAATACAAGGGAACAATCACAGCCTACCCTCTAAAGACAACTCTCTTTCTTTACACAAAACTACAAGCACCTAATTACACACACACCCTTCACTCAAAATTCAAAATTATTATGGCGACTCCTACACCAGCCTCGGAGTCCCCATCTGGGGAGGGAACCACAAATGTCCTCAGGTGGGACCGCTCTTCTGCTATCGACCCTAAGTATCTTGACACCTCCTTGAACTTTTCTTCATTAACTCCTGCAACATTTGCGGTCTTCGATCTAATTCTCAATCTGTAGAACACCAACTCTCCTCTACTAAACCTCATCTTCTTTTTCTCACTAAAACACAGGTGTCTGAGGCAACTGACAGTAGACCCTTTCCTGTTCCCTCCTACTTTCCCTATACTCATTTTCAATCCAAAGCTGGATGTTGCATTTATGTGTGCAACGAATTAACCTGCTCTTGTGCCCACGCTCTTGAATCTTCCGAGTTTTTCACCATCTGGCTACGAATACAGTCATTCTGAAACTGAATTTATATATGCTGTATACCCCTCACCTAACTCCTCTGACTATAAGAAAATCTTTGGCTACTTAACTTCCAAAGTAAAACAGATTCTGGGTTCTGACTGTCTTCCCTTTTGAAGATATCTCCATTCTTGGAGACTTTAATGTTCACCAGCAGCTTTGGCTTTCCTCTCCCTTTACTGACCATTCTGGTAAACTCCACCACCTAGAGCAATTGGGGCAACACCCTACTCGTATTCCTGACCGTCTTGGAGATACGCACAACATTCTTGATCTTTTCCTAACTTCTAATACTTCTGCTTATGCTGTTACCCTCTCTTCTCTTTTAGGCTCCTCCGATCACAATCTCATATCTGTATCTTGTCCTATCGCTCAAATCCCTTCTCCGGATCCCCCCCTAAGCGAAGGTGCCTCTTGTGTTTGATCTCTGCTAGTTGGGGGGGACATGAGGAGGTATTTTGCTGATTTTCCTTGGAATGACTACTACTTCCATGACAGAAACCCATCTTTGTGTGCCAGGTGCATAACAGAAGTCATAGTGTATGACATGGAGACGTACATTCCTCACTCTTTTTCTCAACATAAACCTTCCAAACCTTAGTTTAACACAAACTGTTCTTGTGCTATACATGATAGAAAAGTGATCGCCTTCCATCACCAGCATCTCATGCACTTTATATTTCTGCCTGGAACCATGCCAGGTTTGTTCTCCAATTAGCCAAAAACTCCTTCATTAATAGAAAGTGTCAAAATCTTTCAGATCTAACTCCCCTCATGACTTCTGGCATCTAGCCAAAAATATCTCCAATAATTTTTCTTCTTCTTCTTTCCCTCTTTTGTTTCATCCAGATGGCACCACTGCTATCATATCTATCTCTAAAGCTGAAGTCTTTGCTCAAACCTTTGCTTAAAAAACCCTATTGTGGATGATCCTGGACTTGTTCCTTCCTCTCTGTTTTGGCCGAAACACTTGAGCGGGAGGTAACTGCACTCCAGCATTTTTTTCGTTAGTCGGGAGGGAAGAAGGGGTAGTGAGGGAAAGGCAAGGGGCAAATTAGTTAAATCTAGAAAGGAAGCTAGCTTAGGGATGGTGAGAAATAGCTTAAGTGTTTACTACACAAACTGTAGAAGTATTCTGAATAAAATAGACTTGCTTAGAGGAATAGCGAGTGTAGAGAAATTTGATATCATTGCTTTAACTGAAACTTGGTTAGATATGTCAGGAAAAGTATTTAATCCAGAGGTTAAGATAGATGGGTATACAATGTTCTATAAAGATAGAGAAAACAGGAGAGGAGGAGGTGTCGCGTTATACGTTAGGGACACATTACAGTGCTGTATGAACAATAGAATTAAAACAGATAACAAAGCAGAGTCGATATGGGTAGATATTAAGGAAGGATCGCAGTCAGTAGTACTAGGGGTAGTTTACAGACCTCCGACCAGTACAGAGGAAATTAACACCTCACTGTGGCAGGAATTAAATAGAGCAGGCAGGTACAGTCAGGTATGTGTGGTAGATTTTAATTTTAGGAATATCGACTGGAGTCTGATTGTGGGTAACAAGGAAGCAGAGGAATTCCTTAAGGTAATTCAGGAAATTTTTTTAAAACAGGTAGTCGTAGAACCCACAAGGGGGAATAATATTCTAGATTTAATTCTTACTAACAGGGAGGAAGCAGTCACGCAGGTAGAGGTTGGAGGACAGCTAGGTAACAGTGACCATAGGGAAATTAGGTACAATCTAGAATGGGAAGAAACTGTTAGAAATAAAAACACTAGTAAAATACCTGACTTTAGGAGAGCAGATTTTGAAGAATTAAAAAGGTACCTCCAAGGAGTGGACTGGCAAAGGATGCAGGGTGAGGTCAGGTCAGGGACGAGGTTCAGATAGATAAGGCAGGATGAGGGAGGTGAGGTGAGGCTCCAGAAGGGAGGAGGAAAGAGGAAGGGGGGAGATAGGTGTGAGTATGTTGGAATGTCAGGTCATGCTGAAATGAGAGAGGTAAGGTCGAGGCGAGTTGATGAGGGAGGGGAGAGGATGGTAGGGAACGAGATGAGGGGATTAGGTGAAGTAAATGTAGATGAATTGTATAAATATTTCGTAGATAAAGTTCATACAGGTCAGTTAGCAAATATCCCGTATAAAACAATAAGATCACAAAAAAATGACCCTAAATGGATGACTGCTAGGTTAAAGCATTATATAGGGCGTAAGAGAAGTATATATAAGAGATTAAGGGCAGGTGAGGAAGTTTTAAGGACACAGTATAATGAATTAGTTAGAACAGTCAGGAAGTTAACGAGGAAAGCTAAGGACAATTATGAATTAAAGGTAGCCAGCCAGGCGAAGACGGACCCCAAGGGATTTTATCGGGTATACAGGACGAAAAATAAGGATACTGTAGGTCCATTAAAGGCAGCAGATGGGGAGCTGGTTAGTTCTGGGGAGGCGATTAGTAAACTTCTGAATGATTATTTTTTAACTGTCTTCACTCAGGAAAACATGCAGGATATGCCAGATAATGAACAGGTGTTTAGAGCAGATGAGTATGAGAAGCTGACGGATATTTCCATAACTAGGGAGATAGTGGAGCAGGAGATAGGCTAAAAAAGTTCAAGTCACCAGGACCTGATGAAATATATCCCAGAGTACTGAAGGAATGTAAAAAGATTATTAGTGAGCCGTTAGTTTCTGTCTTTAGGAAATCACTGGAGTCGGGTGAGGTACCAGTAATGTGGAGGCAGGCTAATGTAGTACCCATATTTAAGAAAGGGGATAAAACTTTAGCGTCTAATTATAGACCTGTCAGCTTGACTTCAGTTGTAGGTAAAATGTTAGAGTCAATAATAGCCAGGAACATTAGGGAACATTTAGACAAACATAACTTGATAAATCAGTTACAGCATGGCTTCACGAAGGGGAAGTCTTGCCTGACAAACTTGTTAAGTTTTTACACTAAGGTGTACGAGGCAGTAGATAATGGTGATAGTTATGATATCTTATATCTGGACTTTAGTAAAGCATTCGACAAGGTGCCCCATCAAAGGCTCCTGAGAAAGGTTAGGGCGCACGGGATAGATGGGAAGGAGTTAGGTTGGATAGGGTCATGGCTTGGTAACAGGCGACAGAGAGTGCTAATAAACGGCTCGAAATCCGAGTGGGGTCATGTCATTAGTGGGGTGCCACAGGGATCAGTATTAGGGCCATTATTATTTCTTTTATATATCAATGACTTAGATAGTGGAATTAGTAGCGATGTTAGTAAATTTGCGGATGACACAAAGATAGGTAGATTAATTAGGTCAGAAGCGGATGCCATCGCCTTGCAGACAGACTTAGATAGAATGAATGAATGGACGTATAGATGGCAAATGCAATTTAATATCAATAAATGCAAAGTGCTTAGCGTAGGTAGAGGAAACCCACACAATAGGTACACATTAAACACCCAAACACTGGTAGGTACAGGGTACGAGAAAGATTTAGGAGTTATAGTTAGCTCTGAACTCCGTCTAGGGAAACAATGCATAGAAGCCAGAAACAAGGCAAATAGGGTACTAGGATTCATTTTTAGGAGTGTTAAAAGTAGAAGGCCGGAAGTAATATTAAAGTTATACTTGGCGCTGGTCAGACCTCATCTAGACTACGCTGTGCAGTTCTGGTCCCCACATTACAGGAAAGATATAGGTCTATTAGAATCAGTACAGAGGAGAATGACTAAAAGGATTCAGGGGATGAGGAGTATTCCTTACGAAGCGAGGTTGAAGCGGTTAAATTTACATTCTCTAGGGAGACGTAGGTTAAGAGGGGACCTGATAGAAATCTTTAAGTGGTATAAGGGTTATAACAAGGGAGATGTAAGCAAAATTCTTAGGATCAGCAACCAGGGTAGAACAAGAAATAACGGGTTCAAGCTTGAAAAATTTAGGTTTAGGAAGGAGATAGGAAAAAATTGGTTCTCAAATAGAGTGGTAGATGAGTGGAACGGACTCAGTAATCATGTAGTTAGTGCTAGGACACTAGAGAGCTTTAAGAGAAGATTAGACAAGTTTATGGATGGGGATAACAGATGGAAATAGGTAGGAGTGTTTCATACAGGGACTGCCACGTGTAAGCCTGGTCGCTTCTTGCAGGTTTCCTTATTTCTTATGTTTTTATGTTCTTATCCTCTGACTACTTCATGCTACTCATTATTATTATTATTTTTTTTTTTTTTTGCTATGATATTTTCTATACCCTCTTATGGACTTGATGGGGTCCCTCCTATTGTCCCTGTTTATGGACCTGATGGGGGTCCCTCCTGTTCTCCGAATCTGCGCCTCCATGCTTGCACCTTGCCTAGTCAAACTCTTTCAACTCTGTCTGTCATCATCTACCTTTCTTTCTTACTGGAAGTTTGCCTACATTCAGCCTGTTCCTAAAAAGAGTGACCGTTCTAATCCCTCAAACTACCGTTCTATTGCTTTAATTTGCTGCCTATCTAAAGTTTTTGAATCTATCCTCAACAGGAAGATTTTTAAAAATCTATCACATCACAACCTTCTATCTGATCGCCAGTATTGGTTCTGTCAAGGCCGCTCTACTTGTGATCTTCTGACATTCCTTACTGAGTCTTGGTCATTCTCTTTTAAAAGATTTTGGTGAAACTTTTGTTGTTGCATTAGACATATCAGAAGCATTTCATAGAATCTGGCACAAAGCTTTGATTTCTAAGGTACCCTCCTGCGGCTTTTGTTCTTCTCTCTGTAAGTTTATCTAAAGTTTTCTTTCTAACCGTTCTATTACTACAGTAGTGTACGGTCATTGTTCTTTTCCTAAATCTATTAACAGTCGTGTTCCTCAGTGTTCCGTCTTGTCACCCACTCTCTTCTTATTATTCATCAATGATCTTCTAAAGCAAACTTCTTGTCCTATCCACTCCTGCGCTGATGATACCACCCTGCACTTTTCCACATCTTTTTGCAGATGTCCAACCCTTCAGGAAGTAAACAGTTCCCATAGAGAAACCACGGAACGCCTGACTTTTGATCTCTCTAAAATTTCTGATTAGTGTAGAGCAAACTTGGTATTGTTTAATGCCTCAAAAACTTAATAACTCCATCTGTCAGCTCGACATAATCTTCCAGACAACCATCCTTCCTCTTCTTCAATGACATTCGACTGTCCCCCTCTTCTACGCTGAACATTCTCGGCCTGTACTTTTTTTTTAATAATCTACACTGGAAACTTCACATTTCATCTCTAGCTTAAATAACCTCTATGAAATTAGGCGTTCTTTGACGTCTCCGCCAGTTTTTCTTAGTCCCTCCAGCTGCTAGCTCTATTCAATGGCCTTTTCTGTCCATGTATATAGAATGCTTCACATTTTCGGGGGGGATACTCATACCGCTCTTTTAGACAGGGTGGAATCAAAAGCTTTTAGTCTCATCAACTCCTCCTCTCTAACTGACTGTCTTCAGCCTCTTTCTTATCTCCGCAATGTTGCATCTCTAGCTATCTTCTACCTCTATTTTCTTGCTAAACTACTCTTCTGATCTTGCTAACTGCATGCCTCCTATCCTCCCGCGGCGTCGCTGCACAATACGTTCTACATTCTCTAACCCCTATTCTGTCCACTTCTCTAATGCAAGAATCAATCATTCATCCCTTTTTCTGGTAAACTCTGCAACTCCCTGCCTGCTTCTGTATTTCCACCTTCCTGTGACTTGAATTCCTTTAGGAGGGAGGTTTCAAAACACTTATCCTTCATATTTTGACTACCGCTTCGGACCCTATCCATGAGCCGGCATCTCATTGGCATCTCATATATATATTTTTTTTAAACAGGTAATCTTAGAACCCACAAGTTGGTATCATACTCTGGATTTAATCCTAACTAACAAGGAGGAATCAGTCAGGCAGGTAGAGGTTGGAGGACAGCTAGTTAACAGTGACGATTGTGAAATTAGGTAAAAATTAGAATGGGAGGAAAGTTTTAGAAGTAAAAACCCTAGTAAAATACCTGATTCTAGAAGGGCAGATTCTGAGAGATTAAAAAGGTACCTCCAAGGGGTTGACTGGCAACGGCCCCAGGGGGAGGTAAGGTCCAGCACGGAGTTGAGAGAGATAAGGCATGATGAGGGAGGTGAAGTGAGATGTGATGGTGAAGGGCAATAAGAGTGGAGAGGTGTCCGGAAGGGTCAGAGGAGTGAGAGAGGGGGAGATATGTGTGAGTATGTTGGAAGGTCAGGTCATGCTAAGATGGGCGAGATGAGATCGAGGCGAGTGGAAGATGAAGTGGAGAGGATGGAGGGGGCCGAGATGAGAAGATTATGGGAAGTAAATATAGAGGTGTTTGTATCAGTCTCAACAATTACTATTATCATAAATATGTATATTCACTCTTTCATATATTCATCCCACGTGCACCATGGTCAGTCGCATACATGTGTTCGCCCCCTCTCTCTGTTCTCTGTCTCAAGGGAATTTCACACCCACTTCCATTCCTTAGGAATAACACCTGTGTACATAATATTATGTTAGTCTTCCTTCCTGGTCATTTCTCCTTTTCTATCTCAAGGGAATTTCACACCCACTTCCAGTCGTTAAGGATAACACCTGTGTTCGTCCTCCTTTCTCTACCTCTCAAGGGAATTTCACACCCACTTCCAGACCTTAGGTATAACTATCTGCGATCACTTAGCCCAGATAAATATAGCCCGCATGGTAACGAGCTCTCAGTTCAATCCAGACAGAGTTCAGTCCCAGTAAGAGTCGGAGTCAGCCAGTAACGAACAGTCACTCTTGGTCTCTCACTCAGTTCCGCTCAGTCACAGTCAGCCTTCAGAGACGCTGCTCAGTCATTAATCATATCACTTGAGAGAGAGATAGAAAAATCAATTGTCACGTTAAAATTTCGTCTCGAGTCCAGTGTCTACAATCAGTCATTTATTTAGGAAAGAACCATATAATGTAAGCATGATCATATTACCATTGTCTCTAATCTCGGTGATTCGTTGAACATTAGCAGAACATTACTGAAGGATGTAATCTTCTGATTATTGTCTTCTGATACCATTGTCTCTAATCTTGGAAACCAGAGGATTTTTTTTTTTTTATATATATATACCCATGAGTTTATTATAAAAATAAAATGTCTCCAGATGTCATGGGAGACCGCCTAATGGGATTACAAGGGGGACGAGCGCTGGCCCTTGTGAACGGGGTACCTCGTCCTTATAGGGGCCATTATTTATTTTTTTTTAAGTGGCCCCTCATGATCCGAAAGTTTGTCCACGACGGAACTAAGACATCCCTAAAACACATCCCAGCCCAGATACCCAACCATCCAACACAAGACGACCTCAAAAGGCGTCCTCTCTGTTGAGCGGTACCGTTGGCTCATACTGGCAGCCTAACTCCGGGAACCATTTAGTCTGGTCTCTCACTGACAACCTCGCAAGCATGGGTAGCCTTCTCTCCTAAGTAGGGCGGAACAGAGGCCGAAGCCCTCTCTAGCTTTGCTCGCCAGGTTATAGGGGACACGCAATCCCCCCTCCCTCCTACCACTACAAGGTGGGTTCCACTAGGGAGTACTCGTACATGACCCCGAAGTCTCCTGTGACAGGGATAAAGTTAATGTCTTCAGAATGGCTCTCGATATACAAAATATCAAAGATTGCATACAAAGGATATGGAGATAGAGCCCAGATATGGATATGGAGATAGAGCCCAGATAAATATAGCCCGCATGGTAACGAGCTCTCAGTTCAATCCAGACAGAGTTCAGTCCCAGTAAGAGTCGGAGTCAGCCAGTAACGAGCAGTCACTCTTGGTCTCTCACTCAGTTCCGCTCAGTCACAGTCAGCCTTCAGAGACGCTGCTCAGTCATTAATCATATCACTTGAGAGAGAGATAGAAAAATCAATTGTCACGTTAAAATTTCGTCTCGAGTCCAGTGTGTACAATCAGTCATTTATTAAATCAAGAACTCTCGTCAGCGTATCTTTTATTCGCACATATCAACTTATCAACCAACTATGCACTACCTCCAAGCTACCAGAATCATCGCTTCTCACTACCGGTCCTCCACGCTACCAATACACCAAGCATCATCAGTCGACTGGACAAGTAACAATCATCAACTTAGAACAGAGATGACAGTCAACTCCAGAACAAGTGGTGGCGCACAAACTCACACAAGTTATATAAATATTTCGTTGATAAATTACATACGAGACAGTTAGCAAACATCCCTTATAGAGCAATAAGATCAATGAAGAATAATCCTAAATGGATGACTATTAGGTTAAAACATAGGGTAGAAGAAGAGTATATATAAGAGGCAGGGAAAGAGGTTTTAAGGCCACAGTATAATCAATTAATTATAATAGTCAGGAGGTTAACGAGGAAAGTTAAAAACAATTATGAATTAAAGGTAGCCAGCGAGGCGAAAACTGACCCCAAGGGATTTTATCAGATATATAAGTTGAAAAAAATAGAGAAATAATAGGCCCATTAAAGACAACAGATGGGAAGCTGGTTAGTTATGGGGAGAAGATTAGTAAAATTCTGAACAAGCATTTTCTAAATGTCTTCACCCAAGAAAACATGTAGGAAATGCTGAATAGTGAGCAGATGTTTAGTTTCTGTCTTTAGGAAATCACTTGAGTCAGTTGATGTACCGGCAATGTGGAGGCAGGCGAATGAGGTACCCTTCTTTAAGAAAGGAGATAAAACTTTAATGTCTAGTTATAGACCTATCAGCTTAACTTTTGTTGTAGGTAAAATAATGAAGTCAATAATAGCGAAGAAGATTAGGGAACATATAACTTTTTTAGCATATAACATAACTTGATAAATCAGTCGCAGCATGGCTTCACGACGGGGAAGTCTTACCTGACGAACCTGTTAAATTTTTACAGTAATGTTTACGAGGCGGCAGATCATGATGATAGCTATGGCAACCTATATCTGGTCTTTAGTAAAGCGTTTCATAAGGTACCCCATCAGAGGCTACTGAAAAAGGTTAGGGCGCACGGGAGGGATGGGAAGGTGTTAGACTAGATATTGTCCTGACTAAGCAACTGGCGACAGAGAGTTGTAATAAACGGCACGAAATCTGAGAGGAGTCAAGTAATTAGTTGGGTGTCACAGGGATCAGTATTAGGGACATTGTTGTTTGAAATATACTTCAATGGCTTGGATAGTGGAATTAGTAGTGATGTTAGTAAATTTGCGGATGACACGAAGATTTAGGTAGATTAATTAGGTCAGAATCGGATGCCATCGCCTTGCAGGGAAATTTGGATAGGATGAACGAATAGACAAACATATGGCAAATGCAGTTTAATATCAACAAGTGCAAAATACTTAGCGTAAGTAGAGGAAACCCACACAGTAGGTACATAATAAACAACGAAGCTCTGGTAGGTCCTGGGTGCAATAAAGATTTAGGAGTTATAATTAGCTCTGAACTCCGTCCAAAAAAACAATGCATAGAGCCCAAAAACAGGGGAAATAGGGTATTAGGATTTATTTTTAGGGATGTTAAAAGTAGAAAGCCCGAAGTAATATTACAGTTATACTTGGCGCAGGATTGTTAAAAGTAAAAGACACGAAGTAATATTAAAGTTAAATTTGGCGCTGGCCTCATTTAGACTACGTGCAGTTTTGATCCCCATATTACTGAAAGGATATGTCTTTTAAAATTAGTACAGAGGAGAATGGCTAAAAGGATATAAGCGATGAGGAGCATTCCTTACGAAGCAAGATTGAAGCTATTAAATTTACATTCTTTAGACAGACGTTGGTTAAGAGGGGCCCTAATAGAAGTCTTTAATTAGTCTAAGGGCTATAACTTGGGGGACGTAAGGAAAATTCTTAGGATCAGTAACCAGGATAGAACAAGAAATAACGGGTTCGAGCTTTAAAACAAAGAAAAAAAAGTTTAAAAAGGAGATAGGAAGGAACTGGTTCTAAAATAGAGTAGTAGATGAATGGAACGGACTCAGAAATCAAATTCATAGTACAGAATCATTAGTGAGCTTTAAGAGAAGATTAGATAGATTTCTGGATGGGAATAATAGATTGAAATAGGTAAGTATATTTCATACAGGAACTGCCGCGTGTAGGCCTGATGGTTTCTTGCAGTTTCCCTTACTTTTTTTTTATGTTCTTATGTTCTTAAAAGGTTGTCAAGTTCATTCCTTTCGATAGGAACACTAGGAGGCAGATACAGACTACGCAATGTATAAAAAACAATTTATAAAAACTTAACAGCAGCAACCTGCAGCAGTGAGTGAATCTGAAAGTGGATAAAAAGAATATCATTGCGAACAAAGATGATAGTGCTACCACGGTGGCCTTGATCAGAAATAGGAGTGGAGAAGAAAACACTGTATCCAGGAGGATTAAAGTGAGCGGATTCTCCGAGCATTGTCTCTTGCAAACAAATACAAACAGGAGAAAACCAAAATATCAATAACCGGAGTTCCTACCAGGAGGCACGCAAACCACAAGAATTTCACTGCAGAATCTTGAACATTACTATTTTGAAGGGGATTTCACGGAAACCCCAGAGAGAAGCTTCCCTTTGCTAATCTGACTAGGTACTCTATTCAGGCAGGGAGTTTTATTTGGACCTACATTGCTTGTAGGCCAGAACCCTGAGAATGACTGGAGGAGGGAGATTCCTCTGCCTCGGCCAACTGTATTGTTCTTGGAGGAAGATTAATTGGAAATTTGAGCAGAGAAACCCTCTATGTCCACTTCGAATGTGGAATAATCACTTTGATTTATAACGTCAGCTGACGTTCGCAAAGGGATCTTTCTAGGGGGAAAAACTTGAATGGAGGGAAGAGGCGTATGTTTTTTGTCTCACCATACTTCTGTCTAAAAAAAGTTTCTGCCTGGTACTACCTAGACTAATAAATTTTGAATTAACCAATTCAAAATCTTCCTGCTCAAGACGGTACCTCTTACACTTTCGAGAACGTAGTGGATGAGCTTCTCTGCAGAAGAAGATATAAGGTTCTGTTTTCCATTCAGAAGTAAGATGTGAGTCAAGGCCAGAGCAGTGACCGAATCGGGGACCATTTGTACATTTTTTCCCCCCATGACCAAACTCTAAACACCGCTAACATTGCAATGGACGATCTATGAAAACCCTTACTGGGAGAGAAAATGGACCGATCTTAACACGGACAGTGAGAAAAGAACCATATAATGTAAACATGATCATATTACCATTGTCTCTAATCTCGGTGATTCGTTGAACATTAGCAGAACATTACTGAAGGATGTAATCTTCTGATTATTGTCTTCTGATACCATTGTCTCTAATCTTGGAAACCAGAGGATTTTTTTTTTATATATACCCATGAGATTATTATAAAAATAAAATGTCTCCAGATGTCATGGGAGACCACCTAACGGGATTACAAGGGGGACGAGCGCTGGCCCTCGTGAACGGGGTACCTCGTCCTCATAGGGACCATTATTTTTTTTTTTAAAGTGGCCCCTCATGATTCGAAAGTTTGTCCACGACGGAACTAAGACATCCCTACAACACATCCCAGCCCAGATACCCAACCATCCAACACAAGACGACCTCAAAAGGCGTCCTCTCTGTTGAGCGGTACCGTTGGCTCATACTGGCAGCCTAACTCCGGGAACCATTTAGTCTGGTCTCTCACTGACAACCTCGCAAGCATGGGTAGCCTTCTCTCCTAAGTAGGGCGGAACAGAGGCCGAAGCCCTCTCTAGCTTTGCTCGCCAGGTTATAGGGGACACGCAATCCCCCCTCCCTCCTACCACTACAAGGTGGGTTCCACTAGGGAGTACATGACCCCGAAGTCTCCTGTGACAAGGATGAAGTTAATGTCTACAGAATGGCTCTCGATATACAAAATATCAAAGATGAATTGCATACAAAAGGATATGGAGATAGAGCTGATGAAATTAAAAGTCAAGAAAGCATATGAGTCCATCGAACACACTAGCAGCGAGTGGAACACCTGGAACAGTAGCAGAGGTTAAATAGCAGGGAAAAGCTCAATGCAGTAGACAAAGAATCCATCTTTTCTACACTGAGCGACACCAATCTATGCAGAGTACTACGCAGTGACCTGGGAGACAACTGTTCCATAAGAACCATACATGGCGCCAATGTTTACATAGAAGCTAAATTTCTGGAAAATTTAGCCGGACATCAACTGAGTGTATAGAAACATCCTTGGTAAATTTTAATCGCTGATAATTACCCTAAAAGAGGAAACTGTGAAATGAAGATATACATATGTCAAATCATTCCTCCTACAATATTAAAATAATATGAGGACCATATATATATATGTATATATATATATATATATATATATATATATATATATATATATATATATATATATATATATATATATATATATATATATATATATATATATATATATATATATATTTTTTTTTATTTATTTATTTATTTTTTTTATTTATTTTTTTTATGTAGGAAGGATACTGGCCAAGGGCAACAAAAATCTAATAAAAAAATGCCCACTGAAATGCCAGTTCCATAAAAGGGTCAAGGCAGTGGTCAAAAACTTGGTGGATAAGTGTCTTGAAACCTCCCTTTTGAAGGAATTCAAGTCATAGGAAGGTGGAAATACAAAAGCAGGCAGGGAGTTCCAGAGTTTACCAGAGAAAGGGATGAATGATTGAGAATACTGGTTAACTCTTGCGTTAGAGAGGTGGACAGAATAGGGGTGAGAGAAAGAAGAAAGTCTTGTGCAGCGAGGCCGCGGAAGGACGGGAGGCATGCAGTTAGCAAGATCATAAGAGCAGTTAGCATGAAAATAGCGGTAAAAGACAGCTACGAGGATATGCAACATTGCGGCGGTGAGAGAGAGGCTGAAGACAGTCAGTTAGAGGAGAGGAGTTGATGAGACGAAAAGCTTTTGATTCCACCCTGTCTAGAAGAGCAGTATGAGTGGAACCCCCCCCAGGCATGTGAAGCATACTCCATACATGGACGGATAAGGCCCTTGTACAGAGTTAGCAGCTGGGGGGTGAGAAAAACTGGCGGAGACGTCTCAGAACACCTAACTTCATAGAAGCTGTTTTAGCTAGAGATGAGATGTGAAGTTTCCAGTTCAGATTAAAAGTAAAGGACAGACCGAGGATGTTCAGTGTAGAAGAGGGGGACAGTTGAGTGTCATTGAAGAAGAGGGGATAGTTTTCTGAAAGGTTGTGTTGAGTTGATAGATGGAGGAATTGAGTTTTTGAGGCATTGAACAATACCAAGTTTGCTCTGTCCCAATCAGAAATTTTAGAAAGATCAGAAGTCAGGCGTTCTGTGGCTTTCCTGCGTGATATGTTTACCTCCTGAAGGGTTGGACGTCTATGAAAAGACGTGGAAAAGTGCAGGGTGGTATCATCAGCGTAGGAGTGGATAGGACAAGAAGTTTGGTTTAGAAGATCATTAATGAATAATAAGAAGAGAGTGGGTGACAGGACAGAACCCTGAGGAACACCACTGTTAATAGATTTAGGAGAAGAACAGTGACCGTCTACCACAGCAGCAATAGAATGGTCAGAAAGGAAACTTGAGATGAAGTTACAGAGAGAAGGATAGAAACCGTAGGAGGCTAGTTTGGAAATCAAAGCTTTGTGCCAGACTCTATCAAAGGCTTTCAATATGTCCAAGGCAACAGCAAAAGTTTCACCAAAATCTTTAAAAGAGGATGACCAAGACTCAGTAAGGAAAGCCAGAAGATCACCAGTAGAGCGGCCTTGACGGAACCCCTACTGGCGATCAGATAGAAGGTTGTGAAGTGATAGATGTTTAAGAATCTTCCTGTTGAGGATAGATTCAAAAGCTTTAGCTACAGCAGGAAATTAAAGCAATAGGACGGTAGTTTGAGGGATTAGAGCGGTCACCCTTTTTAGGAACAGGTTGAATGTAGGCAAACTTCAAACAAGAAGGAAAGGTAGATGTTGACAGACAGAGCTGAAAAAGTTTGACTAGGCAAGGTGCAAGCATGGAGGCACAGTTTCGGAGAACAATAGGAGGGACCCCATCAGGTCCATAAGCCTTCCGAAGGTTTAGGCTAGCGAGGGCATGGTAAACATCATTGCGAAGAATTTTAATAGGTGGCATGAAGTAGTCAGAGGGTGGAGGATAGGGAGGAACAAGCCCAGAATCGTCCAAAGTAAAGTTTTTAGCAAAGGTTTGAGCAAAGAGTTCAGCTTTAGAAATAGATGTGATAGCAGTGGTGCCATCTGGTTGAAGAAGAGGAGGGAAAGAAGAAGCAAAGTTATTGGAGATATTTTTGGCTAGATGCCAGAAATCACGAGGGGAGTTAGATCTTGAAAGGTTTTGACATTTTCTGTTAATGAAGGAGTTTTTGGCTAGTTGGAGAACAGACTTGGCATGGTTCCGGGCATAAATATAAAGTGCATGAGATTCTGGTGATGGAAGGCTTAAGTACCTTTTGTGGGCCGTCTCTCTATCATGTATAGCACGAGAACAAGCTGTGTTAAACCAAGGTTTAGAAAGTTTAAGACGAGAAAAAGAGTGAGGAATGTACGCCTCCATGCCAGACACTATCACCTCTGTTATGCGCTCAGCACACAAAGACGGGTCTCTGACACGGAAGCAGTAGTCATTCCAAGGAAAATCAGCAAAATACCTCCTCAGGTCCCCCCAACTATCAGAGGCAAAACGCCAGAGGCACTTTCGCTTAGGGGAATCCTGAGGAAGGATAGGAGTGATAGAACAAGATAAAGATATGAGATTGTGATCGGAGGAGCCCAACGGAGAAGAAAGGGTGACAGCATAAGCAGAAGGGTTAGAGGTCAGGAAAAGGTCAAGAATGTTGGGCGTATCTCCAAGACGGTCAGGAATACGAGTAGGGTGTTGCACCAATTGCTCTAGGTCAAGGAGGATAGCAAAGTTGTAGGCTAGTTCACCAGGATGGTCAGTGAAGGGAGAGGAAAGCCAAAGCTGGTGGTGAACATTGAAGTCTTCAAGAATGGAGATCTCTGCAAAAGGGAAGAGCGTCAGAATGTGCTCCACTTTGGAAGTTAAGTAGTCAAAGAATTTCTTATAGTCAGAGGAGTTAGGAGAGAGGTATACAGCACAGATAAATTTAGTATGAGAGTGACTCTGTAGTCGTAGCCAGATGGTAGAAAACTCGGAAGATTCAAGAGCGTGGGCACGAGAGCAGGTTAAGTCATTGAGCACATAAACGCAGCATCCAGCTTTGGATCGAAAATGAGGATAGAGAAAGTAGGAGGGAACAGAAAAGGGGATACTGTCAGTTGCCTCAGACACCTGAGTTTCAGTGAGGAAAAGAAGATGATGTTTAGAAGAGGAGAGGTGGTGTTTTACAGATTGAAAATTAGATCTTAGACCGCGAATGTTGCAGAAGTTAATGAAGAAAAAGTTGAGGGGTATGTCAAGACACTTAGGGTCGTCGACAGAAAGGCAGTCCGACCTGGGGACATTTATGGTCCCCTTCCCAGATGGGGACTCCGAGGCTGGTGTAGGAGTCGCCATGATGATTTTATAATTTTTGGGTGAAGGGTGTGTGTGCTATTAGGTGCTTGTAGTTTTGTGTGGAGGAAGAGAGTTGTCTTTAGAGGGCAGGCTGTGACTGCCCCCTTGTGTTGTGAGACACAAAGGGAAACGTTCAGTGAGGTCACAGCTGGGTTTAATGATAAGTTCATAGCACCCCCTGAACAGTGCTTTAGACCTCACTGGGAGTAATTATCGTTCCGGCATATATATATATATATATATATATATATATATATATATATATATATATATATATATATATATATATATATATATATATATATATATATATATATATATATATATATATATATACCATGTGTATAATGAATGCTTGCTCAAATGGGGTTAATTAAATGGCATCACAATCTCCACCATATTTCAGGGTCAGCGCCAATGAACTTGATATGTGTTTTGAACACCTGAAAACCATTTGCATGCATAAGAAATCAATACTTATCCTAGGTAATTTAAACGACAGTCTTTTCAACAACGACAGTAAATTGTTAGATAGTACCAAAATAAATAATCTGTCAAAAATCATAAAGATCTCTACACATTATGATCTTCTCTACTCATATACTTCGCAAATCTCATTGTCTTAATAATATATTAAATACCGACGTTATAAACAAGCAAGTAGATATAATTATTAACTGCAGTCATGATCAGAAGTATAGAGTGTTTCACTAAACTCTTGTGGTGTTGCAATAATTTATTACAACTTGTAAGTGTACATCAATAAGGCCATGTTTCCAAGAACACTGCTGCATTCAAATCCCAAGTTCCTATACAAACACACAAAAATATCATAATGTATGCACCACTCATTCACTTAACTAGACAAATAAGTCCCTTGAGCATTGCTATAAAAAAACATTAGCCTCACCATATGGAATGCTACAAAATCACTTAACTATACCCCATAACCAAATGTAATCTCAATAAATATGCAAATAGCATAACATTCCATTATACACTGCACTCATCATACATCATTCACTGTAATTCACTCACACTGTAATGCTCCAGATTTTTGTGTGAAATAATACCAGCCAGCCCTACCACTGCCGGCACGGACAGGTTCATCTGTTCGTATCACCACTCTTCAACCACTGTACATGCATTAACTGCAGCACGCACCGATCACCTTTATCTCACGCCCAGCCTATCTAGAGTGATGCCGGCTGACCGACTCCCAGCTCCATCTGGTGGCAAGCGCCAACGAAGACAAAAAAAAAAAAATGTATACAATAAATATCAATTCACACAATTACATTACGGCCCTATGAACACATAGACTTACGTAAAAAGAAAATAGTATGATAGGTATCATGATGTCAAGGATCATAAATAACGAGTCTTGTGGCCCTACGGTTACTACATAAATATTTCGTCCCTCCGTCCCTTGGACGACGCATGAAATACACGAAGTCATCACAACCAGAGACAGCTCGAAACAGCCGAAAAAAAAAAAAAAAACAGCAAACTAAATGACATCACTTGCTGGCCTTAACACTCGGAAGGCTTATGGACTGGATGGAACCCTCCCACTGTATTTTGAAATTCTGCCTCCGTGCTTGCACTTGCCCAGTCAAGCTCGTATACTCTGCTCATCTACATATACCTTTCCTTCTTGTTGGAAGTTTGCCTACATTCAGCCTGTTCCTAAAAAGGGTGACCGCTCTAATCCCTCAAACTATCGGCCGATTGCTTTAGATACTTGCCTCTTTAAAGTTTTTGAATCTATCCTTAACAGGAAACATCTATCTTAAACATCTATCACTTCAGAACCTTCTATCTGATCGACAGCATGGGTTCCGTCGAGGCCGCTCTGCTGGTGATCTTGCTTTTCTTACTGAGTCTTGGACATCCTCTTTTTAAGGATTTTGGTGAAATTCTCGCTGTTGCCTTACACATATCAAGAGGTTTAGATATAGTCTGGCACAAAGCTTTGATTTCCAAACTGCTCTCTTATGGCTTCTATCCTTCTCTCTGTAATTTCATCTCAGGTTTCCTCTTTGACCCGTTCTTTTGCTGTTGTGGCAGATAGTCACTGTTCTTCTAGATCAGTTTACAGTGTTCCTCAGGGTTCACCACTGATCTTCTAAACTAAGCTCCTTGACCTATCCATTATTTTACTGATGATACCACCCTGCAGTTTCCCATTTTTTTTTTTTTTTTAAGAAGTTAACCCTTCAAGAAGTAAACAGTTCATGCAGGGAAACCGCATAACCCTTGACTTCTGACCATTCAAAATTTTTTGATTAAGGCAGAGCAAATTCTGCATTGCTCAATGCATCAAAAACTCAATTTCTTAATCTTTCAACTCGACACAATCTTCCAGATGACCTCTTTCTCTTTCTTCCTCACTAAACATCCTAAGTATGTCCTTTAGTTATAATCTAAACTGAAAACTTCACCTTTCGTTTCTAATTAGGCGTTCTGAGTCGTCTCCGCCATTTATTTTTTTTTCTCATCCCCAACCCGAAACTACTAACTCTGTAGAGGAGCCTTATCCATTCATGTATGGAGTATGCTTCACATGTATGGAGGGTTTCCATTCATACCGCCCTTTTAAACAGTGTGAAATCAAAAGCTTTTCGTCTCATCGACTTTTCTCCTCTGACTGACTGTCTTCATCCTCTAATTCATCACTGCAGTGTTGCAAATTTTGTGTTGCTCTTGGCCAGTGGCACCCTTTCATAAAAAGTGTTACAAGACAGATATAAAGATTTGAAAAGGTTAGTCCAACATTTCATATATAATACAGAGAAAATTTACTACCATAAGATTTTTCAATCAAAAATACTTCTTCCACATGGAAAATCATAAAAGAAATAATCTCTTCTTACGATACCACACAGAACACTCACACCTTTCATAATGATAAAATTAAGCAAGTGATTTTATTTTATTTTTTTTCGCCATAATTGGGAAGAATACCTTTGAGAAAACACAAAGTTCCCTACATGACAACACAGAATCTAAAACTGATGCCATGACAAAGGATACAACCACTCACTTAAGGCTTCACACAGTTGATGTAAACACTGTCATCCTAACTATTAAGCAGTTACATGAAATTTAATCAACTGGCTGTGCTACGACCAGGTTCAGCCCCCCACACATCTGCCAGTGACTCGGGTCAGCTTCCCTAAGCCACCTGCTACGTAGCCAAGTGCAGGGCACAAATACAACGAACTCAGACACCTGGTGGTCGTTTACAACTACCGAGTCTTTGACGCCGCCACTCAGTTTAATCCCCCTACCGAGAAGGGAGTATAACAACCCTAACTTAATCCTCAAGCTGAAAATATCCAATAAACCACGTTCTAGGGCACAGCCAGTATAGGACGAGGGTAATACCCCGCTGGACAAACCACCCACAGTAATGAAACCAACCCATTTTCCAGTAGAAATATTACACTCTATGGCCAGAGAGAAGCCTATCTACGATCTCCCGGAAGACAGTTTCCCAGCTCAGATAAAATTGGTGGAAATCGGGAAGAAAATAGAACTCTATAGCCTAGCTTAAAAATTACACAATCCTCTGGTTTGTCCCACTCATAAGTATGAGGTGAATACTACTATCATTAAACAAATACGACTCGCAACACTCACGAAACACGTACACACACAGCACGTGGTTTTACGATTCTTTCTCAGCGAAGTGGAGTGTCCTCAGAGTGTGTTGAGCGTTTGCTTATTGCTTTCTCTGTGTTCAGATAAAAACGGAGTGGCGATCTCACCTTTGTTAGTCGTTGCAGAAGACCAGTAGGATCCTGCATGCGTTAATTTGTGCCCTGCACTAAACTACATAGACGGTAGCTTAGGGAAGCTGATGAAAGATAATAGCAGTTGTGAGAGGGACTGAATCTGGGTCGTATAATATATATATATATATATATATATATATATATATATATATATATATATATATATATATATATATATATATATATATATATATATATATATATATATATATATATATATATATATATATATATATATATATATATATATATATATATATATATATATATATATATATATATATATATATATATATATATATATATATATATATATATATATATATATATATATATATATATATATATATATATATATATATATATATATATAATTATTTATTTATTTATTTATTTATTTATTGGATAATTTATTAATATACATATACCCTATTTCCCGTCATATATAAGCAAGCTACTCATAAGGGGTGTGAAGGATAAAAGTGATTCGACCTCGTCCTAATGCTTTGTTACGCCAGTTTCGTATACTTCTATGACATGGAGTCACATTTTTGGAACTTTTTACTATACAAGGGAATAATATTTCTTTGGAAATGTTGGGAGAGCTGTGAGGCAGATGTGCAAGAAAAGATGGACACCACACTAGGTGGGGATGAGTTACTATAATGTTATTCAGTTTCTACTCCTTTTGAGCCGATGAGTTAGGTAGAAAGACTATTACAAAGAAGAATAGTAGATTTTTTCATATGGTATTTCATTAATTATTCCACATCAAATATAAATGAAGATATGAGTAAGAAAATTAGTTGTTGTTTTTTTATGTGGAGATATATATATATATATATATATATATATATATATATATATATATATATATATATATATATATATATATATATATATATATATATATATATATATATATATATAAAGACCAGCTAAGCTGTTTATCATGTGGGGCCACACTACTTTTAAAATCACTTATATACTCTCATTACTCAGCAACACGTAGGACTTCTCGTAGTAAGTATAAACAGGACCAACTTGTTTTGCCGCCACAGCTACACCATATGTAGTGTGAATCTTAAGCCTTGCCACAATCTATTTTAGACTTTCCTGCTAATGTTTTCCACTTCCACATGCTTTTGCCGCTTCTTAGATTTTTGGCACCTCCACCTCATTTTCACTGTTGCTAGCACTCATCTTGGCACTGTATTTCTTACAAAATCTGCGTAATAAACGCATAATTTAATTCCATTGTTTATAGGGAAAGCCATGTGTTCATACTACCGCGCTAATACATCAGTGCTCGCGGTAATTGGCAGGGGCAGCGGCACAGGCCACTCTGATTGGTTAGCCAGTGAGGCGGGGATGCCTCTCCTACACTCAGACAGAACATGGTCTGGCAATATTTCGACAAAAAAGAAAGCAGCTTTCGACCCTCAATAAACAGACAACATGGTCGCAAATCGCTTTACAACCTATGCCTTCTTGTAAAGGAGGGTTGCGCCTTTCTCATGCTACCTTTAACTCAAAACGAAATTAGTGGGGATGCCCCATCTATTCTAGAAGTCTCATATATATATATATATATATATATATATATATATATATATATATATATATATATATATATATATATATATATATATATATATATATATATATATATATATATATATATATATTGTCACGTCGCCTCCTTACCCCCGCTAGGTAGGCCTTCTAGAACACACCTGCAGGCTCTGTCTCTTGAGGCGAAGATACAGGTCCCGGGACTGGGCGGCAGTACTTATACACGTGTCCAGGCTGGAACGAGGACTTACCAGGCTATTTCTCTACTGTCTGGCTGTTCACACACACTCAGGGGAAGGGTGTAAGCAAACATTGGAATCTTTTACTGCCTTATATTGACGGAAACCACACATATACAAGTTCAAGGTCACGGGGGCAGGATGGGGCACAAGGGGAAGGGTGGACGCCATCACGGCAAACAGTTTTACCCCTAAATCACAGGTCTCTCACACATAGTCTGTGCTCACTGTAGGCAGCTCCTCATCTGGCGGACGACCTGTGATCAGATCCACCGGCAGGCGAATCTCTCTGCCCAGCATCAGCTTGGCTGGCGTGTACCTTGTGGCTTCATGCTCAGCAGAACGGTAGGCCATGAGCAAGGCTGGCAGCTTCTGGTCCCACTCGGTCTGTCCTTCACCACAGTACCTGGCCAGCTCCTGGGTCAGAACTTCTCTACCATGCTCTCCTGGGTTGAACTTCTCTACCATGCTGTCTGATTGGGGCTGCAGGGGTGTTGCCTCGTATTCCTTAACCCCAGCAGTTGACAGCACTACTGGAACACAGCTGACTCAAACTCACGTTCTTGATCAGAGTGAAGCTCACTCGGCACACCAAACCGTGTGAAAAACTGCTCCACAAGGACTTCAGCAACTGTCGTGACTTCACTGAGGATCAGCTCTCACTCACTCATCTTCACTCATGATATGTCCAAGGAATGGTACCTCCCTCTGGAACAAAAGGCACTTCCTAGGCTGACCTTAGGTTTTGCTGCCCTAAACTAGCGAAAAACTTCCTCCAGCCCTCCTATCTCTTGCTCGAAGGCACGACCAAAGACCACGACATCATCGAGGTGGACAAGTGCAGTCTCCCAATGTAGTCCTTCTGGCACTCGTTCCATGAGACGCTCAAATGTGGCGGGTGCATTGCAGAGGCCAAAACTCATAACACGGAACTGCCAGAGGCCTCTAGCAAACGTAAAGGCTGTCTTCTCCTTGTTCTCTTCAGCCATCTCGACTTGGTGGTAACCCAACTTCAGGTCCAGCGTTGAGAGCCACTTTGCTTCTGCTAGTGCATCCAGGGTGTCATCGACACGAGATAAAAGGTACGAGTCCTTCACCGTCATCTCAATCAGGGCCCTGTAGTCCACACAGCACCATGTCGAGTCATCCTTCTTTTTTACCAGGACTACGGCTGATGACCAAGGGCTGCTTGACTTCTCCACCAGTCCCTGTTTGATAAACTCACCCATTCTCTTTTCCATTTCCTGACGCCGGGCAGGGGCAACTCTCCTGGGTGGTTGCTTGATGGGTGAGTGGTTGCCAGTGTTGATGTGATGCTTGACCAGATTTGTGCGCCCCAAGTCCAAGTCATCTGACGAGAAGACTGTACTTCTGCAGCAATTTCCCCAGCTGAACTGCCTGCTTCTTGTCTAAGCATACTATACTCCTGTCCCACAGGTCCTCAAGGTGTGCTGACAAACCATGGGTAACTGCCGTCTCCTTGAAGACTGAGTCTGGCGCCTCATATGCCAACTCCACAGCCTCGCAGCTCTCCACCGCAGCTCCAGCTGGTATCTGCCGCTCCTCATCGCCCAGATTAGCGACCAGTGTAACGCTCCTTTTTATTATTTCTGTGTTTCTTTGAGTCTCTCCAATAATTGTTTTCTTTTGTAGCTTGCGGTGAAGAGGAGGATAATAGCGGTAATTAAAGGTTTAGTGATTATATGAAAAAAATATATTTATAAGGCGTGTATTCGTGGGAGTGATTTAGAAGTCTTGAAACATTTGTTATAAATAGTCTTTACTTATTTCAACTGTGGTTTTCTCTAATCAGTGGTAATACGAATAATAGGATTACATCATGTTGCGTCAGCCTACCAGTAACTCATAAGGTGTCATTCCCTAGCTTATAAAATATGTTAGTAATTTAGAATTCAATTATTAACTTCAACTAATGTCCAGCCTATATGCTCACCTTGCTAGCCAATTATTCCTGCGTTTTTATTTAAACTCACGGTTCAGTAAAATTATTTGTGAAAGAAGAGAGAGAGAGAACTAGCTAAGGTTCCAATAACTTCAGAGGCCTGGGGGTGGGTGTTGAGGGGGAGAGCACAGAATGGCGTCTCCCTTCCCTCTGGCAACAGGTGGGTCTCGTAGCTCTGAAATATTTGATTTTTCTTTTATTTAGAAGTGAATATTACTGTGTTCATGTTTATTATTCATGTCTCTAGTGAAGATATAGTGACTGTACGTGTTGACAGAATGGCGTCTCCCTTCCCTCTGGCAACAGAATGGCGTCTCCCTTCCCTCTGGCAACAGATAAAATAGCCGGTGTTGGTCCCACGTGGAGACAGGCCACAGAGTCTTGGGAAAGTGTTAGCCATGTAATGTTTCTTTAGTCAAATATAGTCTACTGTGAATGTGTTGTGAGCAATATTATTGCTGTAGAGAAGTGATGGATGAAGGCTGTGACGCTATTTAGGGATATAACGGTGCCCAGAATCAATGGTACTCATGAGGAATTATAAAAGTAATTATTTTCTTGTGTATTCGTAGTGTTAAGTAACGGAGTATAAGTGTATATGCCATACCAGAATTTCAAGTGCCTTTTTTTTTTTTTTTTCTAGATTAACCACTCGATAAAGTGTCATAGTGGGTCAGTCAACCCAAAGAATCCCATCAGTATTATTCATTTAATTATTTTTGCTATTTTTATATTTTTCGTTCCTCATAATAAAGCCACACTGTAGGTACTGTGTGATAATTAACCTCTCCCTACCCTCTGGCCATGACGATGAAGGCGAGAACCATTACCAATCAAAAATGTTTTTTTTTTCTTCTTGTGTGTGTGCGTGCTTCACCTCTTCTCTCTTCCTCTTCTTTTTTTTTTTCTTCTTCACCGTGAAGATCTTTGCCTCGTCTCATTAGAGTTCTGATCGGACCGGTGGGGAGGAGGGAGGAGGGGGGGAACAGGAAGGGGGGGGTGGCATTACACCAGCACACGTACTTGCTCATCATCAGGCCGCACCAGTGTCTTCCCGACCAGCACCCACTCTGCAACTGAGAGAGGGGTGAGGACTCCATCGATCAGACTTCATTTTCCATATCACGACTCAGTCTGCAACTCACCTAAGTCTCCATCCTCGGTGGCACACAGGTAGTCTTGGCAGCTACCACCTGGGTGCTGGCATTCGCCTTCAGCAGCGGCACCTCGTTCCCCTGGACCTCCATGCTCATTTCTCCACAAGCACGGCTCTCCAGAAGGTAGTCCAGATCCAGCAAGTACGGGTTATCAATGTCTGCCACATACACTGGCAGCTCTTGCTCCACTGGACCAACCCGTATATTGGCCTCCACTGGTCTTCGTAGTGTCGTGCAGTGTCCAGTAACACCACATAGTTGCTGCACCGCCACAGGAGGGCTCTTCGTCGACGTCACGTCCAACCTGTATCCACTGTGAGCCGGCACGCCTTCCCGTCGATCGCACCCTCCACCTGCACGCTGTGGGCGGGCGCCTAACGACATCTTACCGAGAGGCAGGCCAGCGTGGCACCAGCTGGTTGCGCCTCCCCCTTCCCCAGCCGGCTGCTATTTCCCGCCTCCACTGTCTTGCCACTCTGCGCTTTCTCAGGAAAAGAACGGGAGAGGTAGCCTAATTTGCCACATTCCCGGCAACAGGGCTGGTACACATACTGCCCTCCTTGCTCTGCAGGTTGGGACTGTGGGGAGGTGGGCGTCTCTGGGCACTCTTGCTGCTTGTGACTCGGTTGGGTACACGAACAACATTGTCCGCGGAACTCCCTTGTGCTTGTCTTCTTGGGTCTGTTCTTAATTTGACTGCGCCTAGAATGCAACTTCATCTTCATGTCCCCCCCTGGTCCTGCCAGATCTAGTTTTGATAAACAACCCAAACTCCAGAGCGCGTGCCAGGGCCTCCTGTAACTCACCCACATGTGCCTGCTTCACGTAGATCTTTAATTGGGAATCCTCCAGTGCGTCCACAAACTGGTCCCTCAGCAGCACTACCGTCAGCTCCTCGTAAACCCCTGGGTACGCATTACGCACCAGATGCTCTAAGTCCTGAACCAGTGCTGCAGAATCTCTCCCCGAGCTCTGACTCTGGCCCGGAACCGAGCCCGGAACACTTCAGCTTGGTGGTGGTGGCAATACCGCCTCTCCAGCACACTCACTTGACGTGGGTAGGAGGTGCGCTGAGCAGTGTCCAGCTGACTCAGCACCTCCATCGCTGGTCCCTTCAGGCTTGACGACAGCTGCACAGCCTTTTCCTGTTCGTCCCATCCCTGAGCTTCAGCCAGCATCATCCATCAGCATCGTCCATCAAACTCCTGAGGCTTACGTCTTATTATGCTACTCCTGTAGCCATGAGAAGATAGAGAAGGAATGAAAGGCGAAGGCACGGAAACACAGAAGCTGAGGTGGGCTGAGGAGAGGGCCGTGGCAGCGAGGAATGGAAGCATGCCAACCCGCCTGGCTGGTCCACGCTCGACTGAGCTACCTGCCCCGTCATCGCAAGCTCATCTCCCAACCGCGTAGTGATACTCCTACCATCCCATTCACTCCCTTCTGCTCCTTTGCCTCCATACTCAGTCTTGACGTTAACGAAGTCTCTCTGGGTTTGCTGTGCGTGGCCATCACTGGGCTCCACATCGCTCATTAGGTCCTCCATGCGCTTTACACCTTAGTGATCCCAGCCATCATAGAGACACTGACTGTGGCGCCACTCGCCTCTAGAGCAGTCAGTCTGTCACCCAGCTGACCCACTACGCTACTTGAAGTGCGTGCAACAACCTCTCTGTGCTGCAGTTCTACCTCCATCTGTTTTTTTTTTTTTTTTTTTTCATGATCTACCTTAGTTTTCACTTCAACACACTTAGTGTCTATTTCTCCCTTTATTGCCTGCAACGCGCCACTTATTTCCCACCTCATAGCCTGTTGTACTTCATTTATATTGTGGCTTGTATCATCGCCACAAAATCACCTAAAGTGTACTCCCCAATTGACTTGGCACTTGTCTTCCCCTGAGCCAGACAAAGGAATTTCACTGTACTAGTCTTCTTCATCTCAATTTTTCCAGCCAAATCTTCACTCCTGACGCCAAACTTGTGAGGTCGCCACCTCCCCCCCATTTCTCCTCGTCAGGTAGGCCTTCTAGAACACACCCGCATGCTCTGTCTCTTGAGGCGAAGATACAGTACCAGGGACGGGGTGGCAGTACTTATATAGGGGTCCAGGCGGGAACGAAGACTTATCAGGCTACTTCCTTACTGTCTGGCTGTTCACACACACTCAAAGGAAGGGTGCAAACAAACATTGGAATCCTTTACCGACTTATATTGACGGGAACCACGCATGTACAAGTTCAAGGTCACGCGGGTAGGACTGGGCATAAGGAAAAGGGTGCACGCCACAACTGCAAACAGTTTTACCCCTAAATCACAGGTAGCAGGTTACCACCACAGTCACTGTCGCTTACTACAGTCAGTGTCTCTCAGCAAAGTTGTACACAGGGGTCACAGGGGGCAAGGCACTTAAGGGAGCTAGACGTCACGGCGTCCCCTCTATCTCTCTTTCTACACAACTTACCGCTCCCTTGCATGGCCGCCCAGCCCGCTAGATTAAAACAGCGAAAACAATTTCCTTGCCCTCTTAAAAAAAAAAAATATATATATATATATATATATATTCTTATTCTTAGCGAAATACTGAGAAGATAGTGGGAAAAGATAATGAATAGAGACATAAGATAATGAACCAGAACAGAGAGAGAGAGAGAGAGAGAGAGAGAGAGAGAGAGAGAGAGAGTCATAGATGCCTCTAATCAAGAGGCAAAACAATTACTGTAAATTTAGTGTAAACCTAAAGTCAACCTTCCGTATTTAAATTAGCTCATACCTCTTTGTTTTTGACAGTTGAGACTGCAGGGAATGTGCCTCAATGAAGAGGCTCTACCCCACTGTTTGATTTATTTTGGGCCAGCCCCCCAAAATAAATTTCAAAGAATTTTCGAAACTTAAATGTTTTGCTGGGAGGGAAAGTGGCATGTGATGGAGGGTCCCACACCCTGCGTCGTCCCCCTTTCCTCCTACTCCACCACTGCATGATCTCGCCTGCGCGCACGTTTCCCCCCTGAGCCACGTGGGTGATCACTTTATACAGGAGTTGGGCCTCTGTTGTCGTCTGAGACGAATGTATTGTACGTAGCTTGTTGCTAGGGATGGAACTTTGGCATAGGGTTTGGTGATATACGAGTACGAGTATATATATTAGAGGGCGATTATTAACTAGTATTGTATATGAGCTGGTAGCAGAACCCCCCAGCTTATTAAATAATATAAGCACCAGTTACGGGTCTGACTGAGTGTTTTGTGCCAGTTAGACTCATAGTGACAGTAGTGATGAGTTTCTCCCTTTACCCTTCCCTGTGTCCTTTGTAACTGTGTAGTGTTGGGGAATCGAGTTTGGTTTCCTGACCGTCTCGGGCTACGTCTGTTGTATTGTATTTGTGTCATCGTCGTTTTGTTGATCACTGGTAGTTTTCCTCTCTCACCAGGTTATTTCCATGTACAGGTAGTACTTGCTCATCCTCTGGGAGACTAAATTTACGGCTGGCCAACAAGAGGATATAATGGTCTGTGAGTGTGGGTGGTCCTGTCTCTAGTGGGAGGTAGCTCACAGATTATTATAAACCTTATAGGTGCATGTCATTTACTGTAGCTATGGCCACCCTTTAGCAAGATTCTTTCTCAGCAAAGTGGAACGTGCTCAGAGTCTGCTGAATGTTTGTTTATTCCTTTCTCCGCGTTCGGATAACAACGGAGTGGCGACCTCACCTTTGTTAACCATTGCAGGAGACCCTGAATATGCTAATTTGTGCCCTGCACTAAGCTACGTACGATGTTTTATGGCAGAGTTAGTGACAACGGTGAGGGGGGCTGAATCTGAGTCGATTAATATATATATATATATATATATATATATATATATATATATATATATATATATATATATATATATATATATATATATATATATATATATATATATATATATATATATATATATATATATATATATATATATATATATATATATATATATATATATATATATATATATATATATATATATATATATATATATATATATATATATATATATTTGTGTGTGTGTGTGTGTGTATTACTATGATTAGTGCTGTAGTAGTAAAAAAAAAAAAAAAAAAAGAAAGGAGGAAGGAGAGCGAAAAGAGAGGGAGGGAAGAGGCTTGATAGGTGAAGTGACTGCCCGCCTTCCCCTAGTTTACTTTAAAAACCCACGCACTTACTTAGTCTCCTTCCGCTATTAAATTTATTTACTTCCTTTTGTTCCGATGTATTTTATAATATTAGAGTTAACCTCGCATATAATGTGATCAGATCACACCCGGCACGTGTA
Source organism: Scylla paramamosain (assembly GCF_035594125.1). Classification (NCBI taxonomy): domain Eukaryota; kingdom Metazoa; phylum Arthropoda; class Malacostraca; order Decapoda; family Portunidae; genus Scylla; species Scylla paramamosain. The sequence continues at coordinate 1,848,804 of NC_087170.1, read as the reverse complement.
GGTAGCCCACACCAAGTTTTGCAAGTTTGTAGTCTTTTTAGAGCAAGCTTATGTGAGTGTGGCGAGCGTTTTGGGTGCCTAACATCACCCCATCCCTCGCCTGTCCAACCCCCCAATCGTATATCATGCAACTCACCGCCCCCTCCCACCACCACGCTTGAGGAGCACACGCAGGTGAGAAACGCTGCCCATTGTTCCCCGGGTGTCAATCGGGAAGGGCACAGATAAATTACTTTAAGAGGCACTTCGGTTGGGGATATATTGGAAGGCCATTATTACATGTTATTGCATAAATGTTGACGGTATTACGCCCTGCTTTTGCTAGGTAAGATAACCAGCAGTCACAGGATTGGCTCTGTGGGATTATACCAGTTTAATTCGTGGTGGACTACAAGTCTCACTTCATTCCCTGTGTGTTAGTGATTGTGTTGTGTTGGGAGCTGAGTGTGGTTTTCTAACCTCTTGGACTTTGTATGTTGTGGATGTTATGACCACGGATTCTGTCCCTCTCAAAGCTTCCTTTAACTCAGCTAGTCTTCCTAGATTACCACATGTGTAATTTAGTGCGGGACCCAATTTCGGGTTTACAGAGTCCTTCTGGTCTACTGCATCCTTTAATCAGACGCCAGGTTCAATCCTTCCCCTCATGGTTGCAACTACCTCGGGTCAGCCTCCCTAATCTACCTCTTGCATAGACTAATGTGGGTTCTACATATACAGGGTCCTTCTGGTCTCCTGTAACGATTAAGAAATATGAGGTCGTCTTCCTGGTTCACCAACTAACAGGGAAGGGAGTATTGTAACTGCCATCCAACTAGAAACAACTGTGAAGGAATCGCATGCCATGTTCTAGGAGGCACAGCTATGACAAGCGACAAACACATATGAGGACTGTAATATTCTATGAGCTTCTGCCCTCACGACACAACAAACATATCTACCCACACTCATAAAATAGTAGATCCACCTGCTGAACAGTATCGTATTTGAAAAGGTAATGGCCTCAAGACTCATGGATTATCTCACTCAAAACTCAATATTAACAGACCAACAGTTTGGATTTAGACCTAAATATAGTACCGAATTGGCCTTGCAACAATTAAGCCAATATATTTATGATGCAATGGACGATAAGTCTTACAATATTACAGTGTTTTGTGATTTAACCAAAGCTGTTGATACCATTTATCATCTAATACTGCTAGAAAAAAATTAAAAACTATGGAATTCGAGGCACAGCTAATAATTGATTTAATAATTACCTTAGTCACAAACAACAGTTCACTGTATATAATAATCAGTCATCTTCTCATAAAGCAATTACATCTGGTGTTCCTCAAAGGTGAATATTAGGACCCTTACTATTTTTGGTATACATTAATGATTTACCATGCTGTAGTGAAGTGCTACAGTTTTTACTTTTCGCTGACGACACATCAGTAGTACTCAAAAATAAAAATATTAAGGATATGGAGAAAATTACAAATGAAGAGATGGTCAAGGTTGCAAACTGGTTAAAAAGCAATAAGCTCACGCTAAATATTAAAAATGCCAGTTGTATGATAAATCGACCCTTATTAACTATCAAAATTGACGGTATTCCTATAAGCCAGCTCAGCGAAGTGAAATTCTTTCCTTCCTCATATTGATACCTTGAAAACCAAACTTAGTAAAATAACGTCTATTGTATAGAATAAGGAATCAGCTGCCCATTGAATGTATAAAATAAATTTGCATGTCAACGGTATATCCACATTTGTTGTATTGTAGTGCAGGGTGGGGTAGAGCATTTAAAACTTTAATTAACAGTCTTTTTCTCACACAGAAGAAAATGCTTCGTATTATGTTCTACTGTTACCGTTATGATCACACTTCTCTCTTCATTGAACACAAAATACTTAAGCTCCATGACATCATAACATTACAGACCATTTCATTTGTACATGCATCGCTAAATTCCTTCCGTGGCTTCCAATCAGTAACAAGAAACTGACAAAACCACCGTATTCCGCTGTGCCACACCGACCATGCACAGCAGTGTCCTGTTGTGGGGCAGCAGGCTCTGGAACACACTGCCACAGGGTATTAAAGGCATCACCCAACGGACACTTTTAAGAAAAAAATGAAAATAACACTTCTTCATAACACCCAGCAATGACCTGTGTCTAGTAATTTCAGTGCATTACACTTATTCAATGTTATTAGTCTATATATTAATGTATGTTGTTAGTATTATTGTTAATATTATTATTGTTATTAATATTAGTTTTTATTATATTATTATTATTATTATTATTATTATTATTATTATTATTATTATTATTATTATTAATGTTATTGTTATTATAATTATTAAAATGTTCTAAAATATATACTATTTTAATAGACAATGATCCACATCACATGTACCTGCTCAATTTACAAATATTAGTTGGTCCGTAGTAAAGCTTTGGCTTATCAGACCATAGGCTATAAAATTGTACATATTTATATATAAATGTTTTTCTAAGGGGCCAATAGAATATCTTGTATCTTGTATCTCTGATGTCCTAGCACTAACAACATGATTACCGAGTCCGTTCCACTCATAAGAACATAGAACATAAGAAATAAGGGAAGCTGCAAGAAGCGACCAGGCTTACACGTGGCAGTCCCTGTATGAAACACACCTACCTATTTCCATCTGCTATCCCCATCCATGAACTTGTCTAATCTTCTCTTAAAGCTCTCTAGTGTCCTAGCACTAACTACATGATTACTAAGTCCGTTCTACTCATCTACCACTCTATTTGAGAACCAATTTTTTCCTATCTCCTTCCTAAACCTAAATTTTTTCAAGCTTGAACCCGTTATTTCTTGTTCTACCCTGGTTCCTGATCCTAAGAATTTTGCTTACATCTCCCTTGTTATAACCCTTATACCACTTAAAGACTTCTATTAGGTCCCCTCTTAACCTACGGCTCTCTAAAGAATGTAAATTTAACAGCTTCAACCTCGCCTCATAAGGAATACTCCTTATCCCCTGTATCCTTTTAGTCATTCTCCTCTGTACTGATTATAATAGACCTATATCTTTCCTGTAATGTGGGGACCAGAATTGCACCGCGTAGTCTAGATGAGGTCTGACCAGCGCCAAGTATAACTTTAATATTACTTCCGGCCTTCTACTTTTAACACTCCTAAAAATTAATCCTAGTACCCTATTTGCCTTGTTTCTGGTTTCTATGCATTGTTTCCCTAGACGGAGTTCAGAGCTAACTATAACTCCTAAATCTTTCTCGTACCCTGTACCTACTAGAGTTTGGTTGTTTAATGTGTACCTATTGTGTGGGTTTCCTCTACCTACGCTAAGCACTTTGCATTTATTGATATTAAATTGCATTTGCCATCTATCCGTCCATTCATTCATTCTATCTAAGTCTGCCTGCAAGGCGATGGCATCCGATTCTGACCTAAATAATCTACCTATCTTTGTGTCATCCGCAAATTTACTAACATCACTACTAATTGCACTATCCAAGTCATTGATATACATTAGAAATAACAATGACCCTAATACCGATCCCTGTGGCACCCCACTAATTACATGACTCCACTCGGATTTCGAGCCGTTTATTACCACTCTCTGTCGCCTGTTACCGAGCCATGACCCTATCCAGCCTAACATCTTCCCATCTATCCCGTGTGCCCTAACCTTTCTCATGAGCCTTTGATGTAGTACCTTGTCAAATGCTTTACTAAAGTCCAGATATAAGATATAATTATCACCATTATCTACTGCCTCGTACTGTAAAAACTTAACAAGTTTGTCAGGAAAGACTTCCTCTTCGTGAAGCCATGCTGTGACTGATTTATCAAGTTATGTTTGTCTAAATGTTCCCTAAATGTAACTTAATAAATCAGGTAAATATAACGGCACAATAAGACGCTATACCAAACACAGGACACTTAGTGTCGTTACCACGAGTTTAATTTGGCACACCACACTCAACCAGAGCCTTATGGTTGGTGTATTACCAACTCAAATCGACAGGGGTGGTACTGCCGCTAACTCATCTATTCTAATTCACGCCCTCTAAACTGTACAAATATAGCTCTATTCCATACCAATTCTTTATCCTCGCGTCTCACACGCCCACTCAGCTTGCTCACTTCGAACCGACTCAACGACTGACTTAGCCCATATGGATTGTGGGAATTAAAATGGACATAAAGTCCCAGTAAGTGACTCATGCAAGAGAGGAGGAGGAGGAACGGAGGAGTAACACACACACCCGCCCGCTCGCTTGCTCATACTAACTCCTCCCATACAAAGACGGATATCTTTCAAAAATAGTGGTGAGCAGAATATAGGGGATGGATGTATTCTGATTACTCTGTAAAGAATACGATCCTTTCAACTATATGATACATGGTATTTAAGATTTAAAAGAAAATAAAAAATTGCAGGAAGTAAAGAAATTTAAATGGGAAAGAAGAGTTACTATGTGCTGAGAATCTTACACTTAACACGTTGGGGGCAGCCAAAAATTCATCGCAGCTCTGGCACCTGCTTCACTCATATGTGTGTGTGTGTGTGTGTGTGTGTGTGTGTGTGTGTCTTGGTTCCTCATCTATTCCATCTCTCTCTCTCTCTCTCTCTCTCTCTCTCTCTCTCTCTCTCTCTCTCTCTCTACTTCTCTTCTCATCATTTTCTTCTTCACTCTTTATTATTTACGCAACACAACATGGTGTACTCGTGTCATCATTGTTTTTTTTTTTTGTGTAATGAAATGCCACTGGTATTCAAATCTCTACTGGGAGCTAAGGAGCCAGAAGATACAGAGGTACTCTGTTGATTAGTGGTTGTTTCCTCTTTCCCCGGCTTTTTACCATGTACAGGTGGTACTTGCCCGTTTTCTGGGGGGCCGTAAGTATACCGCTTACCATCAGGAGGAAGTACAATGTCCGCAAAACAGTAATGACGGCCTCATCCCCACACCTACAACCCACACACAATATCGTAAATAAAACACAATAAAACATAAAAATACCCATATATTATTATTTAATCATCTGGCCCTTCTTCTTGATAACCATCTTGAGTCTCCTAGGTATAAAATCTGCAACTTTCGTAGAATAATCAAAGCCCATGTCATTGGTCCACAGTTTCTTGATTTCATCTATCAGCCGTGGTACCAAAGATGTGTGACATGTTGCAAGACGTTCATTAATATGAATCCAAGAGTTATCGATTGAATTCAAATCCGGGAAGTTAAATGGCCATTCAAGAGGTTGTATGCCATGTTCTTCCAGCCATTTAACCACTTTATTTGCTTTATGACATGGTGCACAATCCAGCATGAAAGTCTGACACCGATGCAAATCATGAATAAAGAGTATATGATCATCCAGCACCTGAACACAAGAAGGAATATCAAACCCTTTTATTACTTTTTTTTTCTTGAGTAGTATAATTATTTTGTTTCCTCCATATGACACGTTTTCAATCACCTGTGGTTTGTCGGCGAACAATATTATAGTACACAGTATGTACATGCGTGTAATGTGTGTACGAGTCATGTGTATGTGAGTTATGTATGTCACTGTTGCAGTAGTAGCCTACAGTGTGTGTGTAAGATAAATTGTTAACTTTTCCGATACTCCATAAATTGTATTTTTTCTGATTCTAATGAGGTCCATATGATAGTTCCTGCTCAACGGATATGTAGGCTTAAATGATATATGTCGTGCTTCTATGTTGCACGATTTTGCTGTGTCTCTAATCTCTAAGACTGGCTTTTGTGGGTTCAAGGGAACGTTTAAGTTTTTTTTTTTATAATTTTTACTTAATTTGTATTATATACATATATTTACATTCAGACGACCATATACGACTTCCGACAACAATGAAAAACTATGAAAAATTGTTTCATCTCTTCAAATAAATTCCATTAAATATCTCGAACTCACTAAAGATATGAAGAAATTAAGAAGGAAGTAAGAAATACAAAGAATAAATGAAGGAAGATGATACATACGAATGCAGGTACCAAGAAGCTATCACCAGCCTGATAGGTAAGAGGCGAAACGTGACCACCGAGAACAAGATGGAGTGAGTCATCACAAGACTAACGGAGCCGGAGATTAGCTGCAGATTACAAGAAGAGATACCCAGGTGGCTATCACTAAATTAGTACACAAGGGAAGAAGAGGTCACCGGAAGCAAATGACGTGAACAACACGGACAGCCTGCCACACCATAGGAAACGCCTTGTTCCTGATTAGAAGATGCGATTACCGAAGTTACTCGAGAATGAACCTTATTGAAAGTTAAGGGAAACTAAACTGTATTATCGAAGTATGGGAAGATTATCTAAATATAGTTACTAAATGAGCCGTATGATCAAAGTAGGAGAAAATAAATATAGTCACCTGAAAATGAACCTTATTGAAAGTTATAGGAAAACGAACCGTATGACTGAAGTATTGAAAAATAAATCTTATAGCAACGGAAGCCTTATTGGGGTAAAAGGTCGCTGTAACATCACATGTATATTATGAGGTGTAGGAGACGGGAATAGACAGAAGCAGATAGAGAGACAAGCTAGACAGAGCTGTCAGACAAGAGAGGGTTAAGATGGACAAGCCGCCTGCCACAGTTCCAGTAAATAAAGCTAGACAGTTGTAATGCAGTTAGAGTAAAATGTTGGTGTTATATATTGACAGAGAGGGATTGGGTAGGTGTAGTATGTTTTTCCTCATTGAATATTAGTTGCAAGGTTTGTTAAGTATGTGATTTATCATTGAATATTAAAAATGGATAGTGATTTGAATCGCAAGTAAAAATGCGAAGAGTTCGAGATATTTAATGGAATTTATTTGAAGAGATGAAACAATTTTCATAGTTTTCATTGCTGTCGGAAGTCGTATATGATTATCTGAATGTAAATATATGTATATACAACAAATTAGGTAAAAATTATAAAAAACTTAAACGCGTTCCCTTGAACCCACAAAAGCCATTCTTAGAGATTAGGGACGCAGCAAGATCATGCAACATAGAAGCACGATATATATCATTTAAGCCTACATATCCGTTGAGCAGGAACTATCATATGGACCTCATTAGGATTAGAAAAAATACAATTTATGGAGTATCGGAGAAATTGACAATTTATCTTAAACACACACTGTAGGCTACTACTGCAACAGTGACACACATCACTCACATACATGACTCGTACACACACTACACGCATGTACATACTGTGCACTACAATATTGTTCGCCGACAAACCACAGGTGATTGAAAACGTGTCATATGGAGGAAACAAAATAACTATACTACTCAAGACAAAAAAGTAGTAATAAAAGGATTTTGCATTCCTTGTTCATTTTTTTGGCGTGAAGAACAAATAGAGGTACACTGCAGAGATAGTAAAGATGGTGTAGAAGTGTTTCCCCAGTGTGGGGATTCCTCCCTTGATATGGGAAGTGAAGGGGCGCTGACGCAGCTGCACTGAAGAGCCAGACCAACAGGCGATCCAAAGCTGCAGAGATCACAAGATGATGAGTAGCGGAATAAAATGGCTCGCGAGGCGGGGGGCCAAGAATTGTTACTTTGTGTAAAGTTGACAGTATAAAGCAAGCAACTTTACCCTTCCTGCACCTCATCACGGCTCATGCATCACTGAGGTTTCCTGTGCCTGCACCTCACCTGGCTCCTGCATTACTGAGCCTTTCTGTGTCTGCACTTCACCACGGTTCCTGCATCACTGAGCCTTCCAGTGCCTGTACCTCACTACGGCTCCTGCATAACTGAAGCTGCCTGCACCTCACCACGACTCCTGTATCATTCAAGCTGCCTGTGCCTGCACCTCACCACGGCTCCTGCGTCACTGAGCCTCCCTTATGCATCACTGAGGCTGCCTGCACCTCATCAGGTCTCATGTACTACTGAGGCTGCCTGTTCCTGCACCTCATAACGGTTTCTGCGTCACTGAGTCTGCCTGCACCTCACCATGGCTACTGTATCACTGAGGCTGCCTGTACCTGCACCTCACCACGGTTACTGTATCACTGAGGCTGCCTGTGTCTGCACCTCACCACGGTTACTGTATCATGTAGACTGCTTGTGCCTGCACCTCACCAGGGGTCCTGCATCACTTACGCTGCCTCTGCCTGCACCTCACCCCGGCTCCTGCATCAATGAGGCTGTCTGTACCTGCTCCTCACCACGACTTCTGCATCATGGAGGATGCGTGCACTTCTCCACGGCTCCTGCATCACTGAGGCTGCCTGTGCCTGCTCTTCTTCACGACTTCTTCATCATGGAGGCTGCGTGCACCTCACCATGGCTCGTGCATCAAGAAGGCTGCCTGTGCCTGCTCCTCACCACGATTTCTGCATCATGGAGGCTGCCTGCATCTCACCACAGCTCCTGCATCACTGCGGCTCCTGCATCACTGAGGCTGCTTATGCCTGCACCTCGCCACGGCTCCTGCAACACTGCATCGCACTTTGCTCCAGATATTCCTGGCAGTAGGACGTTCTAACAATAGCTCCGATCCTGCCTACACCCAGTTAATTACCAAAATAATATAGATATTGAAACCGTCAAACCGTTCTTGATTCACAAGAACATGCTTTTCGCTCTTCTTTGGACGTCGCAATAAAGGAAATCAATGCAAGACCACAGCTGCAGAAGGCTCTATCAGTGAATATATGAAAAGCTTGGAATTTTTCCCAGCTGACATTCATGATCTGAGGAATGAGGTGACAGTGCTTCGGAAATCTGACTCTGAGAAACAACTAGGCAAAAGTTGCTGAACTGGAGCGCCAGGTGAATAACCAGGAATATTATAGCAGAAGAAATAACCTACGAATCACTGGCTTCCTGAAGCAAGGAGAAACAACTTGGGATCAAACATCTACCAAAGTGAGCAAACTTCTTGAAAACAAACTGCAACTGCCTTCTATTAAACTCGAATGAGAGCATCTGGTGGGGCTTTCCATTTCCTCCCACCCTCGTCCAGTCGTGATGCGCTTCATGAACTTTAGTGACAAAGATACGGTGTTCCGTAATGCAAAGAAGCTTAAGGAACGGTAATCTATATCAACGAAGATCTCTGCGTTGCATCCCTTGAAGCAAAGAATAAGCAATATCCTCTATTGAAGAAGGCCAGGGAAGAAGGAAAAGTTGCATCCTTTAGACTAGATCATAAGGGAGACTGATCATAAGGGAGAAAACAATCCATGACTCGTTACCCTCGGGGCCAGCTGCTGGTTCACCTGGCGAGGGTCGTGATTCGGAGGTTCGCCGTGGCAAGGCAGCGGGCAGTTCTGAGGCCTCCTTGGTTCGCCATGCTGAAGCACCAGGCAGCTCTCAAGATTCCTCCTCGGTTGGTATTACTGGAGTCGACAGCCTGGCCCGAACAGTATTCAGCGCTGATGACAGTGGTGTCGCTGGCCTTCGCATTGACTCATGGGGGAAAATCGGTGGTGGTATCTGTCGGTGATGCTCTTGTAGTGCTGCTGCTTTACAGCGTTAAGAGGATGTCAACTGTACTGGGCGAAGTGGAAACATCTCAAAAAATTCGGAATTCGCTCACAGAAGGCTCACAGGAAAGATAAATAGGTAAGTTATTAATAGATATATGTTCATATGTTTCACTTTAATTATAGCCTATTTCCATTCTATATCCTCTTCTTTTCAACAAATAACGTTTTTGCTATTGGTGCTACAACTATTGTTGCTTTTCCTACTACTACTACTACTGCTGCTGTTAACTGCTGCTAACAACAACAACAACAACAACAACAACAACAACAACAACAAAAATAATAATAATAATATTAATAATATTAATAATAATAATAATAATAATGCTGTTGCTGTTGTTGCTGCTGATGCTGCTACTACTACTACTACTACTACTGCTACTTCTACTTCTACTACTACTACTACTACTACTACTACTACTACTACTACTACTACTTTTACTACTACTGCTCCAACAACAACAACAACAACAACAACTACTACTACTACTACTACTACTACTACTGCTACAACAACAACAATAACAACTGCTACTACTACTACGGCTACTACTACTACTAAAGCTACTAAAACTACTACTACTACTACTACTACTACTACTACTACTATTTATGTAACTGCTACAACAGCAACAACAACAAAAACAACAACAACAACAACTACTACTACTACTACTACTACTACTACTACTGCGTCTGCGCTTATTTATGTTGATGTTTAGTATAGGGATTATTACTGCTGGTTCAAATTTTGCCGATACGACAATAACTACTACTACTGCTGCTGCTGTAACTATTATTACTACTACTAATACTACTACTTTTACTACTACTACTACTACTACTAATAATAATAATAATAATGATAATAATAATAATAATAATATCACTACTACTGCTGCTGCTACTACATCTGTTTTAGTCTCCCTAGTTTTGTAACTACATTATTATGAAGATTTAATGTACGGTAATGATGTAATCACCTCTTCACTGCTATCATGACGTATTTTCCTTTTCATAATCTTGTTGATGAAGATCTTAGAATTGTGGTTAATCAATATGACTCCAACATTATGACCATTTTGTAACGTATATCCTCTTGATTTTCAATACGATAAATATGACTCTTCTTAGTAATTTAAGCGGGTTAAGTACTCGTATTCCTAATTCATAATATCTAACCATTTATGATAATTTTTCAACTATTCATAAAAGTACATTTACAATCCTAACTATGAATATTGCCAGCATTTCGCCAAATCTTTTAGATTAAGTTTTAAATATTAGTATCGGTTTTTCTCTGAAAATAGAGTTGAAAATGACATTGTCTTTTACAAAATTCCTAATTCCATAATGCACTGTATGCACCAGAACAGACACGGCGGTGGAGTGGCCTTGCATGTACGTGAGGCCTATACCTCACTGCTGCTACAGGATTTGTGTATATGTGAACCCCCTTTGGAGTATGTATGTGTAGAGGCAGTGTGTGGAGATGATTTTTTTTTTTTTATCATCTGCTTATCAACCACCTAATGATAATATCCCTGACTTTATTAATTTTATAACATACTTTTTAATACATTATCAATAACACCTATAAAGCTGGCTTTTTTTGAGGGGGGTGGGGGGTGTGGTTGGAATATTAGTCTGCTCAATCAAAATAATCATCATCTTAATGATTTTATAAATTTAATGTTCAACTTTTCTTTATTGCCAACACCTACTGAACCCACAAATGTATCTAATAATTCTGCTTCTCTTATTGACCATATCTGCTCCAGTCAAACTGAGTTGATCATAGAAAGTTATATTATATACAATGATATTTATGATCACTTTTCAGTTGTTACTAACTTTCGAGAGTGCACCACCCCAGCACAGAATGCGTATCGCATGTTCAGGAGGGTGTTCGGATTCAGGAATACGAGGAGCTTTGTGGACAGCATCGCGCGGCTGGATTGGGGTAATATACTCCTATGTGGCTATCCCAATGCTGCATTTAAAAATTTTTTCTAACATATTTAATTAGCTTTTTCAGATTAATTTCCTTCTTAAATGTATCAAGCAAAAAACATCACCAAATATTATTAATAATTATTTAACATCTGGTTTAGTCCACAGCATTAAAGAAAAACCGACTCGCCAAACAATCTATCAAATGGCCCATTACCTCTAAAGTAAGATATAAAAAGTCTCTTTTAACAACATTTTGCTAAAAATTAATATTATAAAAATCAACTTTTTAAAACAACTACTGTAATGCTAAATAGATTTTTGGGACGAGGAAGGCAGTCTAGTAACATTTTTATTAATTTTAATTTTATTCCATGCTGTGATACTGCTGATGCATTCAATAACCATTTTATTAATACTGTTGATAATGTTTCGATTGTTGCAGATTATTCAAATGCTGCCATTGGTTTTCGTAACTACCTTAATCCATCCCCGATGTACTCTATGCATTTTTCCCTTGTAATGTACAGGAACTTAAAGGGTATATTAACTCGCTAAAATATAATTCTGCAGGATATGATGAAATTACTGCAGTCCTACTAAAGCAAACTGTAGACCATATTTCGACTACTCTTACTCATTTAGTAAATTTACCCTTTCGCCATGGTTTATATCCTTATAAATAGTAAATAACAGAATCATTGCCTCTACACAAATTCGGCTGTAAATATGACTATGGTCTGACCATTTTGAATTGAGCATTTAGGCATTGCTCTTTCCGGGGATTCCCCGGCCTGTCACTTTGCCAATCATGGTACTGGGCCAATTATCGGATTAGAGCCTATGTGTTACTGATAACCTCACTCCTCACACACCTCTCTCTCTCTCTCTCTCTCTCTCTCTCTCTCTCTCTCTCTCTCTACATTGTGAATTTCGTTTAAATGTGATAGGTATCCTTTTACATACGATATTTTCTTTAAACTATGATGTTATGTTTTTATTTATTAGTTACGACTTTTTTTCCACACCAACAATCGAGGTAAAAGTCAAGGCACGTTTATATATATATATATATATATATATATATATATATATATATATATATATATATATATATATATATATATATATATATATATATAAACGTGCCTTGACTTTTACCTCGATTGGTGGTGTTGAAAAAAGTCGTAACTAATAAATAAAAATATAACATCATAGTTTAAAGAAAATATCGTATCTAAAAGGATACCTATCACATTTAAACGAAATTCACAATGTAAAGAGAGAGAGAGAGAGAGAGAGAGAGAGAGAGAGAGAGAGAGAGAGAGAGAGAGAGAGAAAATATATATATATATATATATATATATATATATATATATATATATATATATATATATATATATATATATATATATATATATATATATATATATATATATATATATATATATATATATATATATATAATGTTTTCCCTGGAGGCCTAATCCTCTCTCTGATCATTAATCAGACGGCTCTTCGTCTGAGCTTTCAGCACTATCGATGATCAGAGAATCCACGAAGTGATCCACTTGTATGTCTTGTCGCCCATGTTTTTCTTGAAGATGTTCAGCATAGGCAACAGCTCGCATCCAGTTGTGTGGCGTGATGTGACGCAGGGCCTCCTTCACCAGATGTTTTCAAGTCAGTCATTTTAAAATTATTTTGCTTGATGATATAAGACTTGACCTGATTCCATATGAATTCAATGGGGTTATATTAACAGTGGTATGGTGGTAACCTCACAACCCTATGGCCTGCCAAGTCTGCAATACTGTCAATGCGATATTTTTTGACGACTGCAATTTTCTTGGTAAGCTCATACAGCTCTGCCTTCAGTAGTTCATCACTGAGCCGGACACCTTTCGTTTTAAGCCCCTCCATCAGTTCTGCCTTCTTCTACGATGAGCTTGGTACTTTCTCTTGTAGCACGGAGTAGTAGGGAGCATTATCCGTAACGATGATGGAGTTTGGTGCGTTGCTGGGCAGCAGCTGATTCCTGAACCACTTCTCGAACACCGTGGAATTCATCTGTTTGTGATAATCCCCGTCGTTTTTTGGCTGGAGGATTAGTTCTGCATTACTGATGAAACTATCTATTGTTCATGCGTGGAGAATTATGAGACGGCCTCCCTTTCCTCTCGGTGGCTGTACTCCTGTTGCTGCTTCAGATGTGGTGTCAGTCCACCATTTTCCTACAGTGTAACTTTGGTTAACCCGGGTAAACCCAGGTAAACGATGTTCGCCTGGGAAGACTGCTTCAGACGCCGCATCTCTGTCAAAAATCGTGTACGAGCAGCAATAACATCACTCCTCTCCATGAGAAATTTGCGGCCATCAATTTTTCTGTATCTGAATCCAATCTCTTTGAGAATCTTCTGTAGAGATTCAGTGCATCCTTTGAAGGAAATATTTTCCTTCAATTCTTCCTTTACTTTATGCACTGTTGGTACTTTATGCACTGTTGGGATGCCCTTCCTTGCGTAAAATCCCAAAACTGTCCTTCTCACCACACATTTGTCAAAATCATCAACGTTGGTTATGGCTGCAGGGCGGTTCTTTGTTGGTGAGGAGAACACAGGAAGCGCTGGTGGCCTCTGTGACATGTGAGCTTCATTGGCAAATGAACAAATTCTTTTAACTGTTGCCTCGCCCACGTTGGTGGCTTTCGCTATTCGGGCAACAGCTCTTGAGGGGTCAAGTAATGGGCCCCCTATCAGCCTTTTCTTCCAAAAAATTCTTATTTACAGAGTAAATAATTATTTTCTCGGCTGTGGAGCTGACGAGAGCGAGCGGGAGAGGCAGCTTCTATCCTGGCTGGCGGCGCGAAAGGAAGTGACCTATGGATTAACACGGTCAGTCTGACCACGTGACCTCACTCGGCCATCCATGGAAAAGTGACAATGCTTGGGGGAAACGTTGCCAAGTATTGTGGTGTTTGCCTAAAAAAAAAAAAAAAAAAAAAAAAAGTAATTAAAAACACTAACTTGCCTTTTTAGAGCATCACAGTGTATATATACTACAACACCATTTTATCTTGAAGTAGGAACAACATGACATGAGGTGTGTCTTGGTGTAAGTGTAGACGATGCCTAAACGCTCAATTCAAAATGGTCAAACCTTAACAATTATAGAGTGATATCCATTTTATCTGCTATTAGTAAAGTATTTGACTTGTTTATTTTCTTGAGAATAATATTTTTTTTTTTTTTATCAAATTCTCAATTTGGCTTTAGAAAGAACTCAACAAAATCAGTGTTTTAAATTTTTGTTTCAAAAGTTCATTATGAATTGGATAAAAAGTCTCATGTCGCCAATGTGTGCGTTTTTTTTTTTTCTAAGGTCTTTCACTCTCTATATCATCATATTTTACTTGTTAATTTAAATAATATTGGCTTGCGGGGACCTGCTTATGACTTAATCAAGAGCTACTTAACAGAGTGCACAGTTTTTTTTTTTTTTTATGTATATTCTGATTAGAAATGAATTAAATATAGTGTACCTCAAGATTCAATACTAGACCCCATTCTGTTCATATAATAAATTCTACTAACAATGCTCATTTTACAATGTATGCTGACGACACAAGCTTCATTGTCAATGATAATGACCTCTCTTAATTGTCCCGGGAATCAGATCACAACAGTAATGGATAAAGGATAACAAGTTAAAACTTATTTAATAAAACTCATGTGAAGTTATTCAAAAATAGATCTCTAACATATGACTTATCTCTAGTAATTTTGGATCAGGAAAATGTTCCCAATGTTAACACAATTAATTTTTTAGGGGTTTTATTACATGACAAATTTAATTGGAGGCAACATATTGGTAATCTATCTACTACTCTGTCAAAAAAATTGCAGGAATCCTGTATCGTATCAGACAAATACTCACGACTGAATCTATGTTAACTCTGTTATACTTTGTTGCTAAAAATTATATATTGCATACCTATTTGGGGTTGGAAATGGCCATTATTCCTAGATAAATTATTCAAAATTCAGAAAACATATTTTAAAAATAATAACACTTAAAAAGAAATTTGACCCTACTGAAGGGATATTTCCCAAATTAAATTTGTTGAAGTATATTCACAAATATTTTATATTGTTATATATATTTAAGTTAATGAAAAGTAAAGATGGAATCTTCAGCATTCAGAGACATCTTCCTTCTAGTACAAGAAATCATATGAATTTCTTCAAATTATCCATTCAGAACTAAACTCTTCCAAAATTATCTTCTATATCTTGGTCTTGAAGTTTAGAACTCTCTTCATATCTAGATAAAATCTAGTCAACACTGTTAGTTAATTGTTTTCAGGGTAGGAAAAAATCCGGGATTTATTATTATTATTATTATTATTATTATTATTATTATTATTATTATTATTATTATTATTATTATTATTATTATCATTACTAAACCCACTGTTTATTTATCTTCATGTTCTGGGGGGAGGAGAGGTTTATTGAGTATTTATTTATCCTTTTTTTTTATTTATATGTGATAAAGTTTTAATGGACAATTAAAAGTTAATACAGTGAAACAAATATAGATTTTTTTTTCGTTAAGGAGGGGCACAGGCCAGGAGCAAAAAAAAAAAAAGAAAATAATAATAATAAAGAAAAACACCCACTGAGATAATAATAATAAAGAAAAACACCCACTGAGGTTCCAATCCCCGAACAGAGTAAAAAGCGGTTGTTAGAAATTACAGGATAAGTGTGTTTTTAAAGGATTCAAATCAAAGGAAATGGAAACACAGAAGTAGGCTGGAAGTTCTAATGTTTAAGAGGGAAAGGATGAATGATTGAGTATGCTAGTTAACTCATGCATTAGAGAGGTAAACAGAATAGGGAAGAGAGAAAGAAGAAAGTCGTGTGCAACGAAGCAGCGGGAGGAGGGGAGGTATGCAGTTAGCAAGATCAGAAGAACCCTTAGTATGAAAACAGTGGTAGAAGATAGCAAGACGTGCAATATCGTGGAGATGAGAATCCGAAGACAATCAGTTAGAGGAGAGGAGTTGATGAGACGAAAAACTTTTGATTCCGCCTGTCTATAAAAGGGGTATGAGTGAAACCCCCTCCCTCCCCATACATGTGAAGCATACTGCATATATGGATGGATAAGGTCTCTGTACACAGTTAGCAGCTGTAAAGGGGGGGTGAAGGTGAGCAAAAATTGGCGGAGACGACTCACAACACCTAACTTCACAGAAGCTGTTTTAGGTGATGAAATATGAAGTTTCCAGTTTAGATTATAAGTAAAGGACAGACCGAGGATATTCAGTGTAGAAGAGAGGGACAGTTGAGTGTAACTGAAGAAGAGGGAATAGTTGTCTGGAAGGTTGTGTCGAGTTGATAGATGGAGGAATTGAGATTTTGAGGCATTGAATAATACTAAATTTGCTATGCCCCAATCATAAATTTTAGAAATCAGAAATCAAGCATTCTGTAACTTCCCTGCGAGAACTGTTTGCTTCCTAAAGCGTTGGACGTCTATGAAAAGATGTGGAAAAGTGCAGGGTGGTATCACCAGCGTAGGAATGGATAGGACAAGAAGTTTGGTTTAGAAGGTCATTGATGAATAATAGGAAGAGTGGGTGACAGGACAGAACCCTGAGAAACACCACTATTAATAGATTTAGAACAGTGATCGTCTACCACAGCAGCAATAGAACAGAGAAAGGAATCTTGAGATGAAGTTACAGAGAGAAGGATAGAAGCCGTAGGATGGTACTTAAGAAATCAGGGATTTGTGCCATACTCTATCAAAATGCGTTTGATATGTCTGAGGCTACGCCAAGTTTCACAAAAAAAAAAAAAAATAAATTAAAAAAGAATGACCAAGACTCAGTAAAAAAAGCCATAAGATCACCATTAGAGAGTCCTTGACGCAACCCATACTAGCGATCAGACATAATGTTATGAAGTGATAGATATTTGAGATTCCTCCCTGTTGAGGAATTGCGGAGATTAGGTCACTCGTACTGCAGCCTGCTAGGCTCGACTTCTTGTGAACAAACAGTACATAAGAACATAAGAAATAAGGGAAGCTGCAAGAAGTGACCAGGCTTACACGTGGCAGTCCCTGTATAAAACACACCTACCTATTTCCATCTGTTATCCCCATCCATAAACTTGTCTAATCTTCTCTTAAAGCTCTCTAGTGTCCTAGCACTAATTACATGATTACTAAGTCCGTTCCACTCATCTACCACTCTATTTGAGAACCAATTTTTTTCCTATCTCCTTCCTAAACCTAATTTTTTTAAGCTTGAACCCGTTATTTCTTGTTCTACCCTGGTTGCTGATCCTAAGAATTTTGCTTACATCTCCCTTGTTATAACCCTTATACCACTTAAAGGCTTCTATCAGGTCCCCTCTTAATCTACGTCTCTCTACAGAATGTAAATTTAACAGCTTCAACCTCGCCTCGTAAGGAATACTCCTCATCCCCTGTATCCTTTTAGTCATTCTCCTCTGTACTGATTCTAATAGACCTATATCTTTCCTGTAATGTGTGGACCAGAACTGCACAGCGTAGTCTAGATGAGGTCTGACCAGCGCCAAGTATAACTTTAATATTACTTCCGGCCTTCTACTTTTAACACTCCTAAAAATGAATCCTAGTACCCTATTTGCCTTGTTTCTGGCTTCTATGCATTGTTTCCATAGACGGAGTTCAGAGCTAACTATAACTCCTAAATCTTTCTCGTACCCTGTACCTACCAGAGTTTGGTTGTTTAATGTGTACCTATTGTGTGGGTTTCCTCTACCTACGCTAAGCACTTTGCATTTATTGATATTAAATTGCATTTGCCATCTATCCGTCCATTCATTCATTCTATCTAGGTCTGCCTGCAAGTCGATGGCATCCGATTCTGACCTAATTAATCTACCTATCTTTGTGTCATCCGCAAATTTACTGACATCACTACTAATTACACTATCCAAGTCATTGGTATATATTAGAAATAACAATGGCCCTAATACTGATCCCTGTAGCACCCCACTAATTAAATGACCCCACTCGGATTTCGAGCCGTTTATTACCACTCTCTGTCGCCTGTTACCAAGCCATGACCCTATCCAGCCTAACACCTTCCCATCTATCCCGTGTGCCCTAACCTTTCTCAGGAGCCTTTGATGGGGTACCTTGTCAAATGCTTTACTAAAGTCCAGATATAAGATATCATATCTATCACCATTATCTACTGCCTCGTACACCTTAGTGTAAAAACTTAACAAGTTTGTCAGGCAAGACGTCCCCTTCGTGAAGCCATGCTGTAACTGATATATCAAGTTATGTATGTCTAAATGTTCCCTAATATTCCTCGTTATTATTGACTAACATTTTACCTACAACTGAAGTTAAGCTGACAGGCTAAAGTTTTATCTCCTTTCTTAAAGATGGGTACTACATTAGCCTGCCTCCACATTACTGGTACCTCACCCGACTCCAGTGATTTCCTAAAGGCAGAAACTAACTCACTAATAATCTCTTTACATTCCTTAAGTACTCTGGGATATATTTCATCAGGTCCTAGTGACTTGGAACATTTTTAGCCTATCTATCTCCTGTTCCACTATCTCCCTAGTTATGGAAATATCTGTCAGCTTCTCATTCTCATCTGCTCTAAACACCTATTCACTATCTGGCATATCCTGCATGTTTTCCTGGGTGAAGACAGCTAAAAAATAATCATTCAGAAGTTTACTTATCTCCTTCCCAGAACTAACGAGCTCCCCATCTGCTGCCTTTAATGGACCTACAGTATTCTTATTCTTCGTCCTGTATACCTGATAAAATCCCTTGGGGTCCGTCTTCGCCTGGCTGGCTACCTTTAATTCATAATTGTCCCTAGCTTTTCTCGTTAACTTCCTGACTGTTCTAATTCATTATTATTATTATTATTATTATTATTATTGCGCCCTGAAAACTTCTTCACTTGCCCTTAATCTCTTATATATACTTCTCTTACGCTGTATATAATGCTTTAACCTAGCAGTCATCCATTTAGGGTCATTTTTTTTTGTGATCTTATTGTTCTATACGGGATATTTGCTAACTGACCCGTATGAACTTTATCTACGAAATATTTATACAATTCATCTGCATTTACCTCACCTAATCCCCTCATCTCGTTCCCTACTATCCAGTCCACTCCCTCATCTACTCGCCTCGACCTCACCTCTCTCATTTCAACATAACCTGACATTCCAACATACTCACATCTATCTCCCCACTTCCTCTTTCCTCCTCCCTTCCGGACACATCTTCCCTCCTCTTGTCCTACACCCTCACACTTCACCTCACCTCTCTCATCCTGCCTTATCTCTCTGAACTCCGTCCCTGACCTGACCTCACCCTGCATCCTTTGCCAGTCCACTCCTTGGAGGTACCTTTTTAATTCTTCAAAATCTGCTCTCCTAAAGTCAGGTATTTTACTAGTGTTTTTGTTTCTAACAGTTTCTTCCCATTCTAAATTGTACCTAATTTCCCTATGGTCACTGTTACCTAGCTGTCCTCCAACCTCAACCTGCGTGACTGCTTCCTCCCTGTTAGTAAGAATTAAATCTAGAATATTATTCCCCCTTGTGGGTTCTACGACTACCTGTTTTAAAAAATTATCCTGAATTACCTTAAGAAATTCCTCTGCTTCCTTGTTACCCACAATCAGACTCCAGTAGATATTCCTAAAATTAAAATCTCCTACCACATATACCTGAATGTACCTGCCTGCTCTATTTGATTCCTGCCACAGTGAGGTGTTAATTCCCTCTGTACTGGTCGGTGGTCTGTAAACTACCCCTAGCACTACTGACTGCGATCCTTCCTTCTAACTAACAGGGAGGAAGCAGTCACGCAGGTTGAGGTTGGAGGACAGCTAGGTAACAGTGACCATAGGGAAATTAGGTACATACCCATATCGACTCTGCTTTGTTATCTGTTTTTATTCTATTGTTCATACAACACTGTAATGTGTCCCTAACGTATAACGCGACGCCTCCTCCTCTCCTGTTTTCAGTTGACAGTGGTAACACTCTGCTTCGTAATCTACTTGTGGTGATCCTAAATCAATGACGGTTTTGAGCTTTCTTTTGAGGCTGGCATCTCAGTAATTTCCTTTAGAGAGACAGGAAATTAAAGCAATAGGACGGTAGTTGGAGGGACTAGAAGGGTCACCCTTTTTAGGAACAGGTTGGATTTAGGCAAACTTCCAGCAAGAAGGATAGGTAGATGTTGATAGGAAGAGTTTGACTTGGCACGGAGGCACAGTTTCGGAGAACAATAGGAGGGACCCTATCAGGTCCATAAACCTGAGTGAGAGAGAGAGAGAGAGAGAGAGAGAGAGAGAGAGAGAGAGAGAGAGAGAGAGAGAGAGAGAGAGAGAGAGAGAGAGAGAGAGAGAGAGAGAGAGAGAGAGATTGTACGAGTAGACTTGTATACACACAATCCAGTTGAATAAATGTAGCCCAGATGTTTGCCTCATAAATGGATGCACTTCCAGCATCGATGAGTCTGGTCTTCGCGGGAATTACAGTTACCACAGGAACTCTTCAGACAGTCTGTATGGGAGAGCCAGACGGTGATGAGTGGGGCAGAAATGCTGTGGCGACACACACACACACTCTCTCTCTCTCTCTCTCTCTCTCTCTCTCTCTCTCTCTCTCTCTCTCTCTCTCTCTCTCTCTCTCTCTCTCTCTCACACACACACACACACACACACACACCTGCGGAAGCGACCCAACATCCTGATCTTGGCAAAGCTGGACAGCTCTCTTTGCTCCTCCTCCGTGATGGGGCTGGTGTCCGGTGCTACAATGCCACCAAACATCATATCGCCCCACACCCTGACGCCGGCAGTAGCCAGCTTGTCAAGGCAGCGCCGCCACATATCTGTCTTCATGCTGCTGGCGGGGAAGCAGATGCTCGTGTATCTGTCAACAGCGGCAGCAGAGAAATGGATAGGTAGAGATAGATAGATAGATAGATAAACTTAGAGCTAGGCACATACACGTATACATACAAACATACATACATATTTGCATGCATGCACACCTACACACGCTTAATTAAAAATCTTGAAAGATGGGTGGGTATTCACATATTCATATTTGTGTACATGCAGACATATAGACATACTAGCAGACGAAAAGAAAAAAAGAAATAGATAAGATAGAAAGACAAATAACTGTATAAATAGAAAGACACAAACAGACAGACAAATCATTAAATTGGCATCCACTCACCCACTCACTGAAGAGAGAGAGAGAGAGAGAGAGAGAGAATTACTACTACTACGACTACTACTACTACTACTACTACTACTACTACTACTACTACTACTACTACTACTACTACTAGTACTACACATACTTTATAAAAATAATAAAAAAAAAAATACCATATAATATTTATCTATTCATTTATTTTTTACTTATAAACAGAAGCATTACTTCAGCACTGAAACACATCTAACATAACCCAGCCTGACCTGACGCAACCTAACCTTACAAGTATGATGATTACTTATAAACAGAAAAATCCTCTCTACGACCCTAGCCTAATATAACCTAACCTACCCTATTTAACCTAACAAGCCTAACTTGACCCAATTAACCTAACTAAGCATACACATAAGAAAAATCTTAACACCTGGGTATTACTTAAATATTTAAAATCTGACATAACCTAGCTAACCTAATCTAACGTGACATACCCTGACTGAATCAGATATATCTTAAGCTCAAAAAGGACCCAACTGAATTTAACTCACCGAACCTAACAAGAACAAAACTATTAGGAAAATCTATGTATGTGCTTTCATTGTCTTTGATCATAAACCTAACCTACATAACCTAACCTAGCTCAGCCTATTCTAATCTACCTGACCTGACCCATCCCAACCTAACCTAACTTAACCTAACCTAATCTGCCCAATCTAGCCTAGCCTAACTCAAAATAACCTAAGAAAATTATAACGTGACGAATTACTTAAAATACTTAAAAGGATTTATTTATATGGCGTGTGTGATAGAATGTTCGTTCGTTTGCTTATTTCCTTATATACCCACCTAACTGTTGTTTGTTTGTTTGTTTGTATGCTTTTCTCCTTGATTTTTTTTTTGTTTGTTTCTTGCTTTCATTTAGCTTTTCTTTTTTTTTCCTGATTTGTTTGTTGTTTTTTCGCTTGTTTCTTCATATATATATATATATATATATATATATATATATATATATATATATATATATATATATATATATATATATATTAATTAATTAATTTATTTATTTACAGGTTTGCTTGTTTCCTCCATTCTCACCTCCTTTATTTGTTTTTAAATTTATTTGTTTATTTCATAGTTCCCCTAAATTTTTATTCGTTTGTTTCTCTACTTCTTTGCTTTATTTTATTTGTTTTCTCATTATTTCCTTATTTGTTTGTTTCTACTACCACTGCTCGTGCTAGTACTACTACTACTACTACTACTACTACTACTATTCTTCCTGCACCTCCTCCTTAATATGTTGTTGTTGTTGTTGTTGTTGTTCTAATTATTATTATTATTATTATTATTATTATTATTATTATTATTGACAAGAAAATGAGAGAGAGAGAGAGAGAGAGAGAGAGAGAGAGAGAGAGAGAGAGAGAGAGAGAGAGAGGAAACTGACCGACTGCCTTAGCGATTGGACGTACAGTGCTTTGTTCCGTGCTCCTGCTTGATTTGTGACTTTATTATTTGTCCAACTAGCAATGCTGACATACAAGGATATCAAGACTATGCTTGAAATGTAACAAGCATATAATTACGCTATGGAAATGATGATGAAGGACCTTACAAGCAGGATAAGGCAAGTTGAGAGTCATAACAATGAAATGATTCGCTCGTTGGAGTTCACACAGAAGGAATTAGAAGAATGGAAGACCGTTAACAAGACACTTATTGAAGAAGTGACAATGTTGAAGAAGGAAATTGGCAAGAAATCTGAGTTTAATGTGAAGCTAAACATGCTACAAAGCCGAACTGATTATCAATAAGCCTACTCAAGACGTAACAACCTACACTTTGATGGCTTCGACGAATCACCGAACGAGACGTAGGAAGAAACGCAAGTTAAGATTCAAAAACTACTTCGAGACAAGTTAGAGATTGGTACGATACAGCTTGAACGAGTTCATAGGTTAGGGTCGAAGTTCTCCTCTACTCGTCCCCGAACCATTGTTGCACGACTCAGCAAATTCGAAGATCGTCAGTCAGCCTTACGAAACTAAGCTAAACTGAAGAATACGAATCTACATCAATAAAGACCTGTACGAATCTTCGGTAAAAGCAAGAAAGGCACAACTACCGGAATCGAGAAAGGCAAGAGCAGAGGGTAAGTAGCTTATTTCAGTCATACTAAGCTAGTGATCCGTGAACGAGTAACGCAGACCGAGTACTCTTCTGTAGCTGGGTAAGCTGCCTCTGTGGTGATTGTCACTCATGCTCAGACCCTTGCTGCTGCAGTCACTCCTGCCCGGACTCCAGATGGTGGTAGAGCTGCTGCTGGTGTCACTCCTGCTTGGACTGCTGCTGGTGACAACACTGCTGATGGGGTCACTCCTGCACAGACTCTTAGAGGTGCTGGCGCTTTTGCTGCTTTCGATGGTGCTCCTAGTGTTGCTGATGGTGGTGCTCGGGAACCTGGTGCAGCTGGTGCCTTGCTGCAGGTCGCTGGCAGTGATGATGTCCGTGAGAAGGAGAAAGGACAGGAGAATACGACACAACGTAGTAAGAGTAAGCGCAGAAGAAAATAAAATTTCTGATACGTACTAAACATTGCACATCAAATAGTTCTTCCTATCATTAATATTCTTTCTACACTCAAGTGATGTGGAAGTAATTCAGTTGCTTGGTGGTGATTATACTTAATTCTTAATTATGAAGAATTTAATGATTTTGTGAGTGATTATTGTAGGTTTCCAAGCTGACCTCCTGGTACTTGCAATGATGGGATAGGCCAGGGACACACATGAGGTAAGCGTAGATCCCTTAATGTCCGAAAAAAAAAAAAATACAAGGTTGCTGCCTGGAGGTGCGTGCGTATCCCGACAGCCAGGCAAGCAATACTGGGAGAGAGATGCGTGAGGGATGAGGTGCCAAGTCGGCTTTAATAAAGAACGCATCACTGTCCCTTACGAAGTATATTATCCTACATTTTCCCTCTCCCTTCACGCTCATAGCACGCCCTGTCTTAAGCGACGTTCTTGTCCTTGAAGCGTGCTGAGCGGCGGGGCAAAGCTGGCGGAGGCAGCTGCGCGCCAACTGGGATGACCTCCGTGATCTGCAGATCCTTGGAAAGAGACGGTGGACGGACTAAGGAAGCGGTGATTCCTCCACCAGATGCGGCTACTGGACATCTTCACTAGATGGTCGCTGGATGTACTTATGCTCATGACGGTGCCGACCTTATTCCAGCGCTATGTGGTCGGGTCCTGGACACGAACCACATCGTCAAGTTTAAGCGGTAGAAGATGTCGGGCATGTGCATCGTACCGGGCTGTATCGTCGAGGAGGCGAACTGCAGCCTTACGGTCGCAACTCTCTGCTCTGGCCTGCCACTCCTCCTGGAAGGCCTTAAAGTGAGCTGGTACACAGGAGCGAAGAGGGTGACCATAGAGGATTTGGGCTAGGGAGCGACCGGTGTGGTTCGGAGTGTTGCGGAGCTCGAGGAGACCCCTGTCGAACGCCTCACAGTCAAGGTTTCCAGAGGGAGCCAGCCACATTCTGAATGAGCTGCTTGACGGACTTCACCGCTGCTTCGGTGTGCCCGTTTGACTGTGGGTAGTGAGGCGTTAACATGTTATGGCGGATACCCCAACGCTCAAGGAAGGTGGCAAACTCCCGGCTAGCAAACTGCGGGCCGCCATCCGTACGCAGGCGAACTGGAACACCCAAGTCGCGGAAGAGGTGCCTGAAGTGGCGAACAGTTGCAGAAGAGGTCGTGTCTTCACCGCAAGACACCACCACAGGCCAACCAGACAGGCGGTCAGCGACCACAAGGAAGGATTTCCCTGCGGTAGAGAAGTCAGCTGATATTGACTCGGAAGGGCCTGGTGGGGTGTGTCATCGCAGAGGCGGAGCTCTCGCTGTTGGCTAGGCTACATCAGTTGACACAGCTCACAGGCCCGAACCGTGTTCACAATGTCTGCGTCGATGCCAGGCTAATACACCGCCTGACGTGCCCGACGCTTTGTAGTCTCAACTCCTCGGTGGCTGTCGTGCAGACGGGCCAACACACGACAGCGAGGAGCGGCTGGAATAACCACCCTAGCTTGTACAGGACTAGGTCACCCTCGCAACAGAGGACGTCACGTAGCTTCCAGTAATCGCGCAGAGTGGCGAATAAGGAGTAGCGATCGCTTGGGAACCATTGCTTGACATGTAGAAGCAGGTCGACGTAGGCAGGGTCCTTTCTGCCTACACGCTGGAGTTCCTTCATCGCAGGGACACTGACAGTAGCTATGGTGGCAAGGGACTCCACCACTCCCAATGTGACGATGCTCCTGACAGAGAAGCTGGTCTCGGTATCCAAGGTGTCGTCATCGCTGGTTGGATTGCCGACTGGGAAGCTTGAGAGGGCATCTGGGATGCACAGCTACTTGCCTGGACGCCAAGTTGCAGTGAAGGCAAAGGCAACCATCTTCTCCTTCAAGCGCTGCAGACGTGGGTTGTCGATGGCATCCAGTGTGTAACAGTTGAGGATAGGGACCAGTAGGCGAAAGACACGTTCTATACAGAAAGTATGTAAGAAAACCCATAACCTTTGTCCAAAAGTGCAAAGAATATAGAAACAAAGTTATTAATGTTATCAAATGCAAAAAATCAATATAAAAAGAAATTTGTGGATAACAAGGACAGTGGCAAAAAAAAAAAAAAAATTGGTGTTATAAATCAAATTGTCAATAATTCAAGAGTTAAACCTAAAATAGATTATGAAACGATTAATAATTTTAAAGCGACTCACCTCCAAATGTTGAGTAATCACTTCAATAAGTATTTTGTGAATGTTTTTTTTTTTTATGTAGGAAGGAAACTGGCCAAGGGCAACAAAAATCTAATAAAAAAAAATGCCCACTGAAATGCCAGTCCCATAAAAGGGTCAAAGCAGTGGTCAAAAATTGGTGGATAAGTGTCTTGAAACCTCCCTCTTGAAGGAATTCAAGTCATAGGAAGGTGGAAATACAGAAGCAGGCAGGGAGTTCCAGAGTTTACCAGAGAAAGGGATGAATGATTGAGAATACTGGTTAACTCTTGCGTTAGAGAGGTGGACAGAATAGGGGTGACAGAAAGAAGAATGTCTTGTGCAGCGAGGACAGCTAGATATGCAACATTGCGGCGGTAAGAGAGAGGCTGAAGACTGTCAGTTAGAAGAGAGCAGTTGATGAGACGAAAAGCTTTTGATTCCATCCTGTCTAGAAGAGCAGTATGAGTGGAACCTCCCCAGACATGTGAAGCATACTCCATACATGGACGGATAAGGCCCTTGTACAGAGTTAGCAGCTGGGGGGGGGTGGGGGAGAAAAACTGTAGGAGACGTCTCAGAACAGCTAACTTCATAAAAGCAGTTTTAGCTAGAGATTAGATGTGAAGTTTCCAGTTCAGATTATAAGTAAAGGACAGACCGAGGATGCTCAGTGTAGAAGAGGGAGACAGTTGAGTGTCATTGAAGAAGAAGGGATAGTTGTCTGGAAGGTTGTGTCGAGTTGATAGATGGAGGGATTGAGTTTTTGAGGCATTGAGCAATACCAAGTTGTCCCATTCAGAAATTTTAGAAAGATCAGAAGTAAAGCGTCCTGTGGCTTCCCTGCGTGATATGTTTACCTCCTGAAGGGTTGGACGTCTATGAAAAGACGTGGAAAAGTGCAGGGTGGTATCATCAGGGTTGGACGTCTATGAAAAGACGTGGAAAAGTGCAGGGTGGTATCATCAGCGCAGGAGTGGATAGGAAAAGAAGTTTGGTTTAGAAGATCATTAATGAATAATAAAAAGAGACTGGGTGACAGGACAGAACCCTGAGGAACACCACTGTTAATAGATTTAGGAGAAGAACAGTGACCGTCTACCACTGCAGCAATAGAACGGTCAGAAAGGAAACTTGAGATGAAGTTACAGAGAGAAGGATAGAAACAGTAGGAGGGTAGTTTGGAAATCAAAGCTTTTTGCCAGACTCTATCAAAATCTCTAAAAGAGGACGACCAAGACTCAGTAAGGAAAGCCAGAAGATCACCAGTAGAGCGGTCTTGACGGAACCCATACTGGCGATCAGATAGGTTGTGAAGTGATAGATGTTCAAGAATCTTCCTGTTGAGGATAGATTCAAAAACTTTAGATAGGCAGGAAATTAAAGCAATAGGACGGTATTTTGAGGGATTAGAACTGTCACCCTTTTTAGGAACAGGTTAAATGTAGGCAAACTTCCAGCAAGAAGGAAAGGTAGATGTTGACAGACAGAGCTGAAAGAGTTTGACTAGGCAAAGTGCAAGCACGGAGGCACAGTTTCGGAGAACAATAGGAGGGACCCCATCAGGTCCATAAGCCTTCCGAGGGTTTAGGCCAGCGAGGGCATGGAAAACATCATTGCGAAGAATTTTAATACGTGGCATGAAGTAGTCAGAGGGTGGAGGAGAGGGAGGAACAAGCTCAGAATCGTGCAAGGTAAAGTTTTTAGCAAAGGTTTGAGCGAAGAGTTCAACTTTAGAAATAGATGTGATAGCAGTGGTGCCATCTGGTTGAAATAGAGGAGGGAAAGAAGAAGAAGCAAAGTTACTGGAGATATTTTTGGCTAGATGCCAGAAATCACGAGGGGAATTAGATCTTGAAAGGTTTTGACATTTTCTGTTAATGAAGGAGTTTTTGGCTAGTTGGAGAACAGACTTGGCATGGTTCCGGGCAGAAATATAAAGTGCATGAGATTCTGGTGATGGAAGGCTTAAATACCTTTTGTGGGGCACCTCTATCATGTATAGCACAAGAACAAGCTGTGTTAAACCAAGGTTTAGAAGGTTTAGGACGAGAAAAAGAGTGAGGAATGTACGCCTCCATGCCAGACACTATCACCTATGTTATGCGCTCAGCACACAAAGACACGGAAGCAGTAGTCATTCCAAGGAAAATCAGCAAAATACCTCCTCAGGCCCCCAACTAGCAGAGGCAAAACGCCAGAGGCACCTTGGATCATGAGGAGGGATTGGAGCGATAGGACAAGATAAAAATATGAGATTGTGATCGGAGGAGCCCAACGGAGAAGAAAGGGTGACAGCATAAGCAGAAGGATTAGAGGTCAGGAAAAGGTCAAGAATGTTGGGCGTATCTCCAAGACAGTCAGGAATACGAGTAGGGTGTTGCACCAATTGCTCTAGGTCATGAAGGATAGCAAAGTTGTAGGCTAGTTCACCAGGATGGTCAGTGAAGGGAGAGGAACACCAAAGCTGGTGGTGGTATGTCTTCTACCGCTATTTTCATGCTAACTGCTCTTCTGATCTTGCTAACTGCATGTCTCCCCTCCTTCCGCGGCCTCGCTGCACAAGACTCTTCTTTCTCTCACCCCTATTCTGTCCACCTCTCTAACGCAAGAGTTAACCAGTATTCTCAATCATTCATCCCTTTCTCTGGTAAACTCTGGAACTCCGTGCCTGCTTCTGTATTTCTACCTTCCTATAACTTGAATTCCTTCAAGAGGGAGGTTTCAAGACACTTATTCATCAATTTTTGACCATTGCTTTGACCCGTTTATGGGACTGGCATTTCAGTAGGCATTTTTTTTTATTAGATTTTTGTTGCCCTTGGCCAGTGTCCTTCCTACATAAAAAAAAAAAAAAAAAGAAGGATTAGAGGTCAGGAAAAGATCAAGAATGTTGGGCGTATCTCCAAGACGGTCAGGATTACGAGTGGGGTGTTGCACCAATTGCTCTAGGTCATGGAGGATAGCAAAGTTGTAGGCTAGTTCGTCAGTGAAGGGAGAGGAAAGCCAAAGCTGGTGGTGAACATTGAAGTCTCCAAGAATGGAGATCTCTGCAAAAGGGAAGAGGGTCAGAATGTGCTCCACTTTGGAAGTTAAGTAGTCAAAGAATTTCTAATAATAAGAGGAGTTAGGTGAGAGGTATACAGCACAGATAAATTTAGTATGAGAGTGACTCTGTAGTCGTAGCCAGATGGTGGAAAACTCAGAAGATTCAAGAGCGTGGGCACGAGAGCAGGTTAAGTCATTGAGCACATAAACGCAGCATCCTGCTTTGGATCGAAAATGAGGATAAAGAAAGTAGGAGGGAACAGAAAAGGGGATACTGTCAGTTGCCTCAGACACCTGAGTTTCAGTGAGGAAAAGAAGATGATGTTTAGAAGAGGAGAGGTGGTGTTTTACAGATTGAAAATTAAATCTTAGACCGCGAATGTTGCAGAAGTTAATGAAGACAAAGTTGAGGGGGGTGTCAAGACACTTAGGGTCGTCGACAGAAAGGCAGTCCGACCTGGGGACATTTATGGTCCCCTCCCTAGATGGGGACTCCGAGGCTGGTGTAGGAGTCGCCATGATGATTTTAAAATTTTTGGGTGAAGGGTGTGTGTGTTATTAGGTGCTTGTAGTTTTGTGTGGAGGAAGAGAGTTGTCTTTAGAGGGCAGGCTGTGACTGCCCCCTTGTGTTGTGAGACACAAAGGGAAACGTTCAGTGAGGTCACAGCTGGGTTTAATGATAAGTTGGTAAGGACACCTCACCAGAGGAAATAACAACAGTCATTAATTCCCTTAAAGAATCAGCGCCAGGATTTGATAATATTTACACTAAAGTTCTTAAGAAAACTCCTTCAGTATTAGTTCCAGTAATTTCTGAAATGATAAATAAATCTTTTCAAACAGGTATTTTCCTGAGAGGCTGAAGATTGCTAAAATAATTCCGCTTTATAAAGGAGGGAAGGAGGATGACATTATCAACTACCGGCCCATTTCCATACTTCCTTGTGTTAGCCTGATCCATTAAAAAGAGCAATGCATAATAAAATTCCTTAATATTAACCATATTTTAACTAAATGCCAGTTTGGCTTCAGAAAAAAAATAATAAATAAATAAAATAAAATAATATATATATATATATATATATATATATATATATATATATATATATATATATATATATATATATATATATATATATATATACATATATTCTCCGGTTAGCCTTAACTAAATTAGTTGATCTAATCCTGAATAATTTGGGTAAGGATAAAATTGTTATCAGTGTTTTCCTTGATCTAAAAAAAAAAAAAAAATATTGAAAGTCTTTAAGTGGTATAAGTCTTTTAGTGGTATAAGAGTTATAACAAGTGGGGTGTAAGCAAAATTCTTAGGATCAGCAACCAGGATAGAACAAAATTAATGGGTTCAAACTTGAGAAAAATTAGGTTTAGGAAAGAGATAAAAAGAAATTGGTTCTCAAATAGAGTGGTAGATGAGTGGAACGGACTCAGTAATCATGTTAATGCTAGGACATTAGGGAGACGGGTTGATGGGATGGGGATGATAGGTGGAAATAGGTAGGTATATTTCATACAGGGACTGCCACGTGTAGGCCTGGTCGCTTCTTGTAGCTTCCCTTATTTCTTATGTTCTTATGTTCTTAAACGATTTTTGATACCTTAGATCATGAGATAATGATCCAGAAACTAACTTGCTATGGAATAAGGGGTAAATATTATAATAACTGCTTTAGGAATTATTTGAACAACAAATTACAATGTACAATTCTTAACAATACAACCTCTGATTACATCAGTGTCACAACATTAGTGCCACAAGGCTCTACACTTGGTCCATTGTTATTTTCCTCTACATAAATTAAATTAAGTCATCACAATTATTAAATTTTACAATTTTTGCTGATGATACAAATATTACATATACTGATATCGACAAAAACTCCCTGACTATGACTCTAAATACTGAGCTTAATAAAATATCTTCTTGGTTACTAAGCAATAAACTTTCATTAAACGTGCAAAAAACAAATTTATCTTGTATTATCAGATAACAGAAGCTTCGGTGAGACTCATATCGAAATTTATGGGCAAGAAATAAAAAGGGTTCGTTCAATGAAATATTTAGGAGTAGTAGTTGATGATAAAACTTGTTTGTAGTGAATATGTTGAGAAAATAAATTCGAAATTATCAAAATCATCAGGAATACTCTACATAATTAGGAATTTGTTATCTATTGATACATTATTACTCTATTTTATCCGTATCTGCAATATTGTAATGTTGTCTGGGGTATGGCCACGAAGATTACACTGAATTCCCTAGTTCTGATTCAAAAAAATTGTACGTACACTGAGTAATGTTGGCCATTATGAACACACAGCTCCTTTATTTAAAAACCTAAAAATATTGAAAATTTCTGATGTATACAAATTAGAATGTTTAATACAAGATCAGTTGCACAGACAAGATGTAATTCATTTACAGACAGCCTCGGGCACACACAACACAACTACCAGACACAGGCACAACCAGAGATCGATATTTCCACAGAATGAACTCCAAAAAAAGCTTCGTAACTTATTATGGATGTGTACAATATAATGCCTTACCAGAAAGTGAAAAAAAAATACTTAATATTTTTTTTTTATTAGAATTAAGTTGAAACAGTTAAGATTAGAAAATTATATTGAATTATCAATGTAGGAGTACTTATGAGTAGTTGTTTGTATATGTATATGTATGTTTGTCTTATAGTTGACTGTATATGTCAGGATATATATGGATATGTGATAAAATATCTTTAGTTAGTCAAATTGTTACAAAGGAAGGTTTTGTTTTCTGTATTTCAGCAATTTTAAGTTAAAAATTTGTTGGCTAAGGTCAACAAAGTAATAGGTGATATGAAATTTTAAGGGCCTGTAAAAAAATAATTAATGGGCTCTGCCATGATACATAAATCTTTGTATTTTATTATTGTGTTATTATAATTGGTAATACATGTTTTGAATTTGAATTTCAAAATTTGAATTTGAGAGAGAGAGAGAGAGAGAGAGAGAGAGAGAGAGAGAGAGAGAGAGAGAGAGAGAGAGAGAGAGAGAGAGAGAGAGAGACCGCTGGAGGCAGTGGTGGAGATCAGGGAAGCCCAGACCTCTTAGACACGCGGCAGCAGAAGCAGACCCCACCACTAATACAGCTACCGCTGCTGCCACCGCCACCGCCACCACAGTTGCCGCCGCAGCATCAGCACCCGCCGACACCGACACTGACTCCGCCGCTGCCGCCGGCGCCGCCACCAACACCACCACCACCACCACCAACAACAACAACAGGAGCAGAAGCAGCAGCAACGACAGTAACAACAGGAGCAGTATCAGCAGCAACAACAATGGCAGAAACAACAACAACAACAGGAGCAACAGCAACAAGAGGAGGAAGAAACGAGGTCAGCAGCAATTAGGACCTCACTCCACCACACCAGGTGCGCCACCCAACCCTCCCTCACTCCAGCCCCACACACATCATCTTAGATCCCAAAGGAGCGTCAGAGGTGGAGACAGACCACGCTGCGACTACCGCTCCCGCCTCGGACACACATCCGAGGTGTGTTACAGCCGCACTGCTGATATAAGGCAGGAAACGATTCTCAGAAGGGTCCTGACAGAAGGATGGAGAAAAGAGTTAAATCCTCACCCTCAGCTGCCCTTTAGAGACTCCCCTCTCCACCCCTGCCCACCATCATGGCAACCACAACCCAGGCAACACCACAACAGGAGCCCACTCATCTGGTAGGGAATGGAGGCGCTATCCTTCAGAGTGGTGATAAATGACAGCACAGGACTCCTCCTGTGTGTCATGTACCGTCCCCCAAGGCAAGGACGTTCAGCGCTGGATTTCCTGACGGAGGAACTGGACACTATGCTACAGCAGCACAAGCGTTCCCACGTCATGATTCTGGGGGATCTAAACTTCCACCTGCAGCAGGATGCTTTTAACAGCCTCCTGATGGTGCAGGGTCTGACGAACCACGTGTCCTTCCCTACACATGAGAGGGGAGGGTCGCTGGACCCAGTGTTAACAGATCTCCCTGACTCCAGCATCGTCTGCCATCAACTGGGGACGGTGGGCACCTCCGACCACCACGCCGTTCTGGCACGCGTCAAGCTGGACATAGCGAGGGAGGCCGCCGCCCCGCGCACTATCTGGCTGTGGGAGCAGGCTGACTGGGCATACCTGAGACACGACATCGTTCGCTCGGGCTGGGACGCCCTACTGATAGGCAACGAGGAGGAAAAGGCCCGTGCCCTCACCACCAAGCTCCTTGCCCTCCAGCAGCAAAACGTTCCCAGCAGAAGGTACCTCGTTAAGCCTAGTGATCCTGCTTGGTTTGGTTACCGATGCCGAGCGGCCGCTGAGGCTAAACACGCAGCCTGGGTGAGGTACAAACGTCGTCCAACACACTACAACTGGGTCTAACATCGTGTGGCGTGTAGACGGGTGACAGCTACCTGCAGGTGGGCGAGACGGCAGCAGCGAGAGGACATGAGGCGAAAGCTCTGTGGCTCAGGGATTGGCCACAAGACCTAGTGGAGGCTTGTCAAGGAGCAGCAAGGGACAGGCCACCGTGACACTGTTCCTCCACTAACAAGATTGGATGGGACAACAGCCACCAGCAGTGAGGACAAGGCTTCTCTACTCGCTGAGTTTTTCGCAGAGATGTCAGTCACTGATCCGGATAAACGTCCACCTCACCTCCCTCAGGAAACAGGCTACACCGTCGCCGATGTTCAGGTGACACGTGGACAGGTGGAGCGGCTAATGACGGAAGTAGAGGAGAACAAAGCCACCGGCCCGGACGACATCAGCCCGCGGTTCCTCAAACGCTGCGCCAGTGAGCTGTCAGGTCCTTTTCACAAGCGTCTTCAGGTCCTGCCTGATGGAGCACAGGTGGCCCTCTATATGGAAGGAGGCGCGAGTGGTACCAGCCCACAAGAAGAACTCAAAGTCTGAGCCCAGCAACTATAGACCCATCTCGCTGCTCTCCGTGGTGGGCAAGTTGCTGGAGCAGGTAGTGGCAGGTGTCATCTGTCATCGCCTGAGTGAGCACCGCCTCCTCTCAGACAGGCAGTTCGGCTTCCGGCCTGGCCACTAAACAGCGGACCTCCTCACCCTCCTCTCCCAAGGCTGGCAGGATGCCCTGGACGAAGGTCTGGATACTCTTGTGGTGGCCCTGGACATTGCTGGGGCCTTTGATAGGGTCTGGCACGCGGGGCTTGTAAAAAAGCTTTGCGCCAAGGATATCCAGTGCAACCTCCTTGCACTGCTCGAGGACTACCTCCAGGGGAGAACCCTCCGGGTAGTCATCAATGGACAGGCATCCCAGCCGTTACCTATACAGGCCTCAGTTCCACAGGGTTCAGTGTTGGGCCCAATCCTGTGGAACATATACATCAATGACCTCCTGCGGCAAATACCGACTCTGCTTGCATAAGCCGACGACTGCAGTCTCTCCCGCTCCTACTGACGCTCCGATAGTCAGCGAGCCGTCAGAGAGCTGAACAGACAGCTCAGGCTGGTGATGGAGTGGGGAGAGGCATGGCAAGTCAGCTTCGCTCCAGAAAAGACGCAGGCCATGGTCATCTCACGGTCCCCAGCTGCCTCCCCGGCCGTCTCAGGCTGTCTGAGTTTTGGAGGCCAGACGCTTCCCTTCCAGGAACACGTGAAATTGCTGGGAGTGACAGTCAACTGCGGCCTGCGCTTTGACCGCCAGGTCAAAGCGTCAGGTCTTCTTGTTCCTCTTCTTCATTTTTTACTTCACTCATTATTATTCATGATATCTTCTTTGTTTATTCTGTTCCTCTTCCTTTATCCTTTTCCCTCTCTTCTCATTATTTTTACTCATCTTTCTCTTTTATTTATTTATTTATTTATTTATTGTGTCTATCTCTCCTTTCCATTTCCTCATCTCTCATTCCCTTTTATTAATTCCACTCACCCATTCACTGACACAGTGAGAAAGGAAGAGAGAGAGAGAGAGAGAGAGAGAGAGAGAGAGAGAGAGAGAGAGAGAGAGAGAGAGAGAGAGAGAGAGAGAGAGAGAGAGAGAGAATGGGGGTGGGGGGGAGGGGAGGGGACGGAGAGGAGGAGAGGGGAGAGGAGAAGAAAAGAGAGGAGAAGAGAGGAGAGGAGAGAAGAGAAGAGAAAAGATGAAAGGAGAAGAGAAGAGAAAAGGAGAGGAGAGGAGACAAGAGGAGAGGAGAGAAGAGAAGGGGAGGTTAGGGGAGGAGATGGGAGAGGAGGGAAGGGAGGGGGAGAGGAGAGGAGAGGAGAGGAGGGAAGGATAGAAGGGGGGCAGGAAGAGAAGAAAAACAGCAATGTTGGCGCACACTCACGGATGCTGTGTGGGCTGCAGGCGTCGTGCTATCTGGGCCGCCTCTTCCATCAGCGTCTCGTCCACGCCAGACAACACGAGACGCACCTCTGGGCAGTAAGGTAACCGTGTGGTGCACGCCTGTGTCCTCACAGCACCCACGGGGACGAGTAGGCCTGCAGTGATGTACCATTCCTCTCAGTGTATGTTGCAGGGACTGTAAGCACGCTGTACACCCACCCACACTCACAGACACACACACACACAAACACACACACACACACACACACACACACACACACACACGCATTCATACACACACACCCACATGTATATCTATCTATCCATATATCTATATATCTATCGATCTAACTGTCCGTCTATCCATTTCTCTCTCTCTCTCTCTCTCTCTCTCTCTCTCTCTCTCTCTCTCTCTCTCTCTCTCTCTCTCTCTCTCTCTCTCTCTCTCTCTCTCTCTCTCTCTCTGTGTGTGTGTGTGTGTGTGTGTGTGTGTGTATGTGTGTGTGTGTCTGCAGATGACACACAAATCCTCCACCAGAATTTTCTATGAAATTTGTCAGAATTGGTTGATGTAACTGAATCTACTTTGTCCAAAGCCATATCATACTTCTTCAGGAATGAGTTAATGGTTAATCCAAAGAAAACACAATGAATTTTTGTTGGCAATATATCCCTTTGCTCACGCATACTGGATGATTCAGTAATAAGGTCTGGCGGCACCAGCATCAATCCAAGTACATATGTAAAAAATTTGGGCCTACACATGGGCTAGTTTATGAATTTTGATGCCCACATAAATGTACTAAATAAAAAAGTTATAGGTATCCTAACGTAGATCTGTCAGCTTAATTCATACTGCAACATACAAAATATAAAAAAAAAACAAAAAAAAAAAACATTATACACACATTAGAACTGAGCTACATCAATTACTGTTTGTGGATTTGGGGATGCACTAACATCACCTTAATAGATAAAATACAAAAACTTCAGAATTTTGCTGCAAAAGTTGCCACCGTGGTTGCACCATTTCCCAGTGGTTTGTGACGTAACCACAAGTGCCACCAGGCCCAACATTCCTGACCTTTTCCTAACCTCTAATCCTTCTGCTTATGCTGTCACCCTTTTTTCTCCGTTGGGCTCCTCCGATTACAATCTTGTATCTATATCTTGTCTAACCGCTCCAATCCCTCCCCAGGATTACCCTAAGCGATGGTGCTTCTGGCGTTTTGCCTCTGCCAGTTGGGGTACCTGAGAAGGTACTTTGCTGCTTTTCCTTACAATGACTAATGCTTCCGTGTCAGAGACTCATCTCTGTGTGTCGAGTGCACAACAGAGGTGATAGTGTCTGGCATGGAGGCGTACATTCCTCACTCTTTTTCTCGACCCAAATCTTCCAAACCTTGGTTTAACAACTTGTTCTCGTGCTATACATGATAGAGAGGTGGCCCACAAAAGGTACTTAAGCCTTCCATCACCAGAATCTCGTGCGTGTGTTTATATTTCTGCCCAGAACCATGTCAAGTCTGTTCTCCAACTAGCCAAAATCTTTCAAGATCTAACTCCCCTCGCAACTTCTGGCATCTAGCCAAAAATATCTCCAATAACTTTTCTTCTTCTTTTCCTCCTTTATTTCAACCAGATGGCACCACTGCTATCACATCTATCTCTAAATCTGAACTCTTCGCTCAAACCTTTGCTAAAAACTCTACAATGGACCTTCTGGGCTTGTTCCTACTTCTCCTCCATCATCTGACTACTTCATGTTTTCCATGCCCTCGCTGGTCTTAACTCTCGGACCCGATGGGGTCCCTTCTATTGTGCTCCGAAACTGTGCCTCCGTGCCTGCACCTTGCCTAGTCAAACTCTTTCAGTTCTGTCTGTCAACATCTACCTCTCCTTCTTGGTTTAAGTTTGCCTACATTCAGACTGTTCCTAAAAAGAGTGACCGTTCTAATCCCACAAATTACCGTCCTATTGCTTTAATTTCCTGCCTATCTATTTTTTTTTTTTATTTAGCCTCAACAGGAAGATTCTTAAACATCTCTCACTTCACAACATTCTATCTGATCGCCATTATGGTTTCCGTCAAAGCCGCTCTACTGGTGATCTTTTGGCTTTCCTTGCTTAGTCTTGGTCATCCTCTTTTAGAGATTTTGGTGAAGCTTTTGATTATCAAGAGTTTAGCACAAAGCTTTCATTTCCAAACTACCATCCTACGGCTTTTATTCGTCTCTCTGTAACATCATCTCAAATTTTCTTTCTGACCATTCTATTGCTGCTGTGGTAGACGGTCACTGTTCTTCTATATCACGGTTCTGTCCTGTCATCCGCTCTCTTCTTGTTATTCATCATTGACTTTCTAAACCAAACTTCTTGTCCTGTCCACTCCTACGCTGTCCTGTCCTATGCTGATGATACTATCCTGCACTTTTCCACGTCTTTTCATAGACGTCCAACCCTTCAGTAAATAAACATTTAATTCAGAGAAATCATAGAACGCCTGACCTCTGATCTTTATAAAATTTCTGACTGAGGCAGAGAAAATTGGTATTGTTTAATGCCTCAAAAACTCAATTCTTTCATCTATCAACTCGACACAACCTTCCAGACAATTATCCCTCTTCTTCAATGACACTCAGCTGTCCCGCTCTTCTACACTGAACATCCTCGGTCTGTCCCTTACTTATAATCTAAAGTGGAAACTTTACATCTCATGTCTAGTTAAAACAGCTTTTATGAAGTTAAGTATGAATAGATGTCTCCGCCAATATTTCTCACACCCCCAGCTGCTGACTCTGTGCAAGTGCCTATTCCGTCCATGTATGGAGTATGTTTCACATGTCACTCAAACCTCTCTTCTAGACAGAGTGGAATCAAAAGCTTTTCGTCTCAGAAGAACATAAGAACATAAGAAATAAGAAAAGCTGCAACTACCTTGAGAGAGTCATACTTAATCCAACCGCCGTTCACCGGCGCTTGTTTACCAAGCAGCCGACACCGGCGGTCAGGATTACCCCTTTGGAGGGGACGACAGGGTAGCGGGCTAAAGCCAGCACTACTCACGCCTACCGTCTTCAACGGCACAGGCGATGCGAAACCTACCTGCCGAGGTCGCCCCCGACAGGATTCCGGTTCTGAGGACGCCACCCTCAGCCAGGCGGTTGGCTACCTGAGCTACTAGGCCCGCCGCAGCATGACAAACCGTTCGCAGACTACGAGCTCTGCTAGGACGCTCTGGGTCCGAGAGGACGTGCACGGAGGCTCTATGCACGCCCCTCGGACCCGAGGGGGACTGGGACCGCATCCACCCCGTGTACCCCATTTCAAAGCCATGAACCCGCTGGCCTTTGAGGGCAGGAAGAGCGCTACCCTCCCAACCAGCGGGCCGTCATCCCGGAAACGCCAGAGTGACTACCGCTGTCGAGGGTTAGTGGGTTTAGCCCACCGACTCGGCAAATCACCCTGACGGCCCACCACCCAACGAGGTAGAGAACTCGAAGGAGCAGAAAGGACTCCGGACCAGTGAAGCTGTTCTGGGCTCCGAAGCCTGGCGGAGCCCCATTACTCTATGAACATTTATTGAGCAGGGAGGATGGAATATTTGTCCAACTCCCCGCCCCACATTCATCTCGCGGGGTAAGCACTTTAGCCGTAGGCCCAATCCCTCAGGCTTGTGCCTACGTTACCAGCGGGCGCCACTAGGAGGCAGGCTTCCCCAGTAACTAAGTCTCAAGGAGGTTTTTCACGTCACTCGGGGAGTCACGGCATGACACCATCCCGGGACCTCCAGGTGTCTCTCTCTCTCTCTCTCTCTCTCTCTCTCTCTCTCTCTCTCTCCTCTCTCTCTCCTCTCTCTCTCTCTCTCTCTCTCTCTCTCTCTCTCTCTCTCTCTCTCTCTCTCTCTCTCTCTCTCTCTCTCTCTCTCTCTCTCTCTCTCTCTCTCTCTCTCTCTCTCTCTCTCTCTCTCTCTCTCTTCTATGGGAACAAAGGTAAGCGAGAGAGAGAGAGAGAGAGAGAGAGAGAGAGAGAGAGAGAGAGAGAGAGAGAGAGAGAGAGAGAGAGAGATTGAATACTTTTATTCACAAAGAACTTATAAATTTGTGAAAAAGACTGTGTCATTCCCAGGAGCCAGTCTTGGCGTGGTACATAATTATGACATATAACAATATTTTGTCGTACACACATAC
This sequence comes from Scylla paramamosain, assembly GCF_035594125.1. Taxonomy (NCBI): domain Eukaryota; kingdom Metazoa; phylum Arthropoda; class Malacostraca; order Decapoda; family Portunidae; genus Scylla; species Scylla paramamosain. The sequence goes on along the minus strand of NC_087170.1, from coordinate 1,808,660 downwards.
ATAAGAAATAGATGAATGGAAGTTACACTTGAATTAATTATTATCAGGAGCATTTAAAATAGGATGGTGGTGCGTATGCGAAGTGGTCACATGGTGGCAGCGCCAAAATGCAGGATGACGCACAGCGTATCAACCTCATCCCCGAGGTTTGGTGGGTCAGCTGTCAGGATGGCCGGAATGTCTTTTCGCACATGGGTGATAAGGCCTCGAGACCCCCCTCCCACTGCCGATATGGTTGTTGGAAAAGCTGGTACCTGGCGAAGCGTCTCCTGTCTGTTCATGAGTGTCCCAGCTCCCGTGATTGTGTGGAGCGTGTGTGTGGTGATGAGTGGGATGAGGTGAGAGACAAGTGTCCTGTTGGGACGCCGCAGCGTGTCATTGTTGCAGGCGCCTCCCTTGCTGTTGTCACCACACTCCCGGTGTAATCCCTGGTTTGGGTGGGGGGGGGGGGTTCATTGAGTATCTAGAATTATGAGGAGCCTTTCTTTTTTTTTCTTAATGTAGGAGGGACAGCGGCCAAGGGCAACAAAAATACAATAAAAAAAAGCCCACTGAGATTCCGGTCCCTGAACAGAGTCCGAAGCAGTAGTCAAAAATTGAAGGATAAGTGTCTTGTAACTTCCCTCTCCAAGAAATTCAAGTCATAGGAAGATGAAAATAAAGAAGCAGGCAAGGAGTTCCAGAGTTTATCAGAGAAAGGGATGAATGATTGAGAATACTGGTTAACTCTTGCATTGGAGAGGTAGACAGAATAAAGGTGAGAGAGAGAAGAAAGTCTTGTGGAGCGAGGACACAGGAGGAGGCATGCAATTAGCAAGATCTGAAAAGCAGATAGCATGAAAAATAGGGGTAGATGATGGCAAGAGATGCAGCATTGCAGTGATGAGAAAAAGTTTAAGGACAGTCAGTTAGAGGAGAGGAGTTGATGAGACGAAATACTTTTGATTCCACCCTGTCTAGAAGAGCGGTATGAGTGGAACTCTCCCAGACATGTGAAGCATACTCCATGTATGGACGGATAAGGCCCTTGTACAGAGTTAGCAGTTGGAGGTTGAGAAAAACTGGCGGAGACGTCTCAGAACGCCTAACTTCATAAAAGCTGTCTTAGCTAGAGATGAGATGTGAACCTTCCAATTTAGATTATAAGAAAAGGACAGACCGAGGATGTCCAGTGTAGAAGAGAGGGACAGTTGAGTATCAGTGAAGAAGAGGGGACAGTTGTCTGGAAGGTTGTGTCGAGTTGGAAGATGGAGGAATTTTGTTTTTGAGTTTTTGAGGCACTGAACAAGTTTGTTCTGCTCAAATCGTGAATTTTAGAGATCAGACTTCAGGTGTTCAACGGCTTCCCTGCATGAACTGTTTACATCCTGAAGGGTTGGACGTCTATGAAAAGACGTGGAAAAGTGCAGGGTAGTATCATCAGCGTAGGAGCGGATAGGACAAGAAGTTTTATTTAGAAGATCATTGATGAATCATAAGAAGAGCGTGGGTGACGGGATACAGTCCTGAGGAATACCACTGTTAATAGATTTATGAGAAGAACAATGACCGTCTACCACAACAGGAATAGAACAGTCAAAAAAGAAACTTGAAATGAAGTTACAGAGAGATACAGAGAGAAGGCTAGAAGCCGTAGGAGGGTAGTTTGGAAATCAGAACTTTGTGGCAGACTCTATTAAAGGCTTTTGATATATATATATATATATATATATATATATATATATATATATATATATATATATATATATATATATATATATATATATATATATATATATATATATCAAAAGCCTTCAAGCAATAGGATGATAGTTTGAGGATTAGAATGGTCACCCTTTTTTTAGGAAGAGACTGAATGTAGGGAAACTTCCATCAAGAAGAAAAGGCAGATGTTGATAGAGTTGAATGTGTTTGACTAGGCAAGCCGCAAACAC